>NW_019416310.1:1708875-1719560 GCF_000390285.2 Anoplophora glabripennis
TAATTTATGCCTTTTGTTAGCGGTTGTTTTGTATTTATATTTGGGTAGTTAGAGCAACGATCGTGGGTTTCTCTGCCATGCTCTTTCCCCACAGGAGCTCTAGGTGAGCCTGGCACTCTCATTTTATGTTAAATGGTTGTTAATGTTTTTGTTGTTCTTTCTATTTGTCACATGTTTAATTTGAAGACTGTTGTACAAGAATAATAAAGTTAGGTGTATTTACTCTGCTTTTGTTTTATAAAATTAAAGCATACTTCCCCTCTTTAAAGTTAGTAGCCAGCAACTTCCGGTCAATTTAAAAAAATGGATATATACAACGTAGGTATTCCTTAGGACGATCACATATTTTTGGCCACAACTACGTTTATATTTTTTTTTTCGATCGAACCCGGGGTTGTTATACTACAGATTTATTACATTTTTTATAATTTTGTTATCAAAAATGTAGATTAATGTAGAAATTTTTTAAACATGCCAACTACTGAAAAATTAATGAATATAATGTACTTCCATCAGTTTAGTAACATAGAAGTAAGATCCTATGACCTATGATTTTGGTATCAAGAATTCTAATCCAAACGTTTACTGAGAACCTCTGTTGAAATGCAGTTCCTCCGTACCAATGTAAATTACCATTAATCCAATAAAAAATCCATTGTTATAACAATTAGACTAATCTGGCCAGACAATTTTTCTGCATATAAAAGGATCTTCCCTCTTTCTTTCTTGTCACTACCCACAGAACGCTAATCTCCTCAGTTTATCTTCCTGCCTCAAGAGATGCACTTTTTACACCTTATAACATTTGAAACCATTTTTTCGTAACATCCTTGCACTATCCTTCTTTACATTGTAGTTTACTTCAATCTCTCACTATTTTGCTCATTTTTTCCTAAGCATTGCTTTGCACCTACTGACACCAAAGTAACCTACTAATTTGTGGATGCTATTAAAATATGACTAGTGTTGCATTAGACCAGTGGTATTAAACTAGGAGACTAAGGGTTCATGTAATGAAGTCAAAAAATGTTTTTCCCCAACAGACTTAACTTCTAAGTGCTGACATTGCGNTTTGTTAAAATATAGTCAACTTTGCTAACACTTGTTTGGCCAAGATAATTTGTAACCACTCTAGTGGGGGTCATACAGGTGACTTTCAAACTATAGCACAGTAGCAAATCGTCAAGAAGTTGTTTATTAGTGCTATTAACTAAATAATTGATATTTAAATCTCCGCAGAGAAATATTTCATTACAGCATTTGGTACAAATTTCTAAAGTGTCAAAAAGACGATTTAGGAACAAATCAAAGTCACCTATAGGAGGGCGATAGACACTAAGTACACATATGCTTCTTGTTCCAAATATTAATTTAACCACACTACACTCAAAGTTCATTTCAATGCACAGTTCACAAACATCAATAGATTGGGCTTCCCACTTATTATTCACAAATATTGCGGTACCACCGTGCTCTCGAGTGGGACGGCAGTAACTTGTAACTAGATTATAATCCGGGGTAACCATGAAGGAAATTTCATCTTCACAACACCAGTGCTCAACAACACTAACTATTGTCGGATTTTCTTCAGCGAGTAGAATTTCCAGTTTCTCCATTTTGTTAACAATTGATTGGGCATTCAAGTGCACTATTTTTAATATTGTATCTTGACTGTCAACAATGTGGCTGGTACTGTCGCAAACGTTTTTAATTAAGTATTCTCCTGTCTCAGCTTTTTTCTCTCGAAAAAATTTCGGACACATGCATTAATAGGCCAGAATGAGGGATCCAGCGCTTTGTCATGATTAGCTCTGGGTATAAGAACTTTGAATGAAGAATATCGATCAGGGTGACGCGAATTTAGAGGAATACACGTGACTTCTGGGAAACTGTTGGATAAAAATGTCTGTAGATTATTAACTGTAGTATTCGGCTTTAAATTGTAAACATGTAAAGCAATAGTTCTCTCTACACCTTCAACAGTAGATGGTCCAGTAAAATTACCAACTATTACTTTGTTTACTACTTTTTTAGATTTTTTGTGTGTAACCTTTTTCCAGGTTTCGCCACCACTGTTTTCACTTTTATATTCAGTATTTACAATATTATGATTATTGTTTAATAATTCGTCATTCTCTCTAATATGCAACTCTGCCTCTTCGATAGCTTTACGAACATCTTGAGGAGATATCTTATTTTTGCAGCAAACGTCCTGTACTACAGTCGCGCGTGTTTCTTTATTTGTGTTTTTTCCGTGCTTAATGTTTTTGTCAATTGTTTCGCTAGGCTTTAAGGAAGATGGTTTTTGTTCATATTTTTTTAGGGAATACAGCTGATCATTTAATAGTTTAATTTTATCTTTTAATTCAATAATTAGCAAATCCTTTTGTTTAATAACATATTTAAAAATATGCATGTCTACCTTTTGATACATATTGTGTATTGCTTTTTTTCAGCATAAATATTTTAAAGGTAATGTAAAGTTACAAGATTATACGCATTTAGAGTAGCCATGTGCATTTAAAACAGCAGCTACTATTACTAATGTAACTAACGTTGCTAAAACAATTATGGATATTTCTTTAATACAGTAATAATATGTACGTGGTTAAATTGTGTTTTCATAAATGTGTTTAGCAGAAAATCAATCAATAGTTTCGACGAATGTACATACCATGTCGTACGCATATGACTATGTTCGTTTAAACAATGAAAGCTATCTTTAATATGCTGTAGAAATGTGCCAAATTTTTACCCATGTATTGAGAGCGACAAAGCCTATTAATTTTTTACGAAAACTCACATTTTTGACCTGTATTTTGTATCTACTAAAATGGCGGTCACGAACAGCTCACAAATCATAGAAATACCTAGGTAACATATGTAAATGGTTTATGGGGTTATTCACTGTCTTAAAATTTGAAAACATTGTAAGTCTAATTTTCATTGTTATGCTTCTGTTTATTATTAACTCAATTGTGTCGACTGGTGTTCCAGTGGCGGGTAAAAACGAAACAAAATTCTTATCAGATGCGGGGATAAGACTAGAACGCATCAAGAAGTTTGCGATTTATTTAATGAAAAACATCCAGATCGCCGTATCAGCCAATCAACAGTCAGTAAGATAGAATCTAAATTTAGAGAAAATGTAGATATTCCAAAACCTGGACGTCCAAGCGTTAGTGTAGATCACAAACAGAACATTTTGATAAGTATGGTAGTAATCCTCATAATACTTCACCATTGATTGCATTAAAAAATGAAATTAGTCAGGCCATAGTGCTACGTATCCTGAGGCAGAAAAAATAACATCCCTACAAAATTCAACTTGTGCAGGACATCAATGAAGATGATCCCGACCGCTGCTTACACTTTTGTGAAATTATGATGGATTTATGTCAAGTAAATAGAGATTTCTACCGGCAAATACTTTTTTCGGACGAGGCCACGTTTTGTCTCAACGGTACAGTGAACCATCAAACTTGCAGGTATTGGAGTCGGAGAGATCCTCATTGGATGGCAGAGACACATACCCCACACCCACAGAAATTAAATGTGTGGACGGGAATAGTTGACAACAGAATAGTAGGGCCTTTTTTCTTTGAAGGAACCCTTACAGGAGAAAGAGTTTTACAAAATCACCTTATTCCAGCGCTTGCACTAATTTTTCCTAATAATGACCCTGATATTCCTGATAACACCATATAGTTTCAGCAAGACGGTGCATCTCCGCACTATGCACGCCCTGTTCGAGATTTTCTGGACAATTGTTTTTCTAGGAGGTGGATCGGCAGACGAGGACNACTGAAAAATTAATGAATATAATGTACTTCCATCAGTTTAGTAACATAGAAGTAAGATCCTATGACCTATGATTTTGGTATCAAGAATTCTAATCCAAACGTTTACTGAGAACCTCTGTTGAAATGCAGTTCCTCCGTACCAATGTAAATTACCATTAATCCAATAAAAAATCCATTGTTATAACAATTAGACTAATCTGGCCAGACAATTTTTCTGCATATAAAAGGATCTTCCCTCTTTCTTTCTTGTCACTACCCACAGAACGCTAATCTCCTCAGTTTATCTTCCTGCCTCAAGAGATGCACTTTTTACACCTTATAACATTTGAAACCATTTTTTCGTAACATCCTTGCACTATCCTTCTTTACATTGTAGTTTACTTCAATCTCTCACTATTTTGCTCATTTTTTCCTAAGCATTGCTTTGCACCTACTGACACCAAAGTAACCTACTAATTTGTGGATGCTATTAAAATATGACTAGTGTTGCATTAGACCAGTGGTATTAAACTAGGAGACTAAGGGTTCATGTAATGAAGTCAAACAATGTTTTTCCCCAACAGACTTGACTTCTAAGTGCTGACATTGCGAGAAACAACTACTACCGAAATTGTTACATAATGTAATATTTCAAAGAAAGATCCTGCATTCCTGCTGTCCTATTATCATCCTTGGAAAAGACTAATCACGTAAAAATAACTTCCACAATAGTCCTTTTTGTTACCACATTTTAATTGTTACTGTTTCATTAGGCAGCTTCCCTTTTCGTATACAATTTACAAATATATTAACAGAAAAATAAATATATAAGATGTATATAAACATAAAACATTTAGAAAAATGATATATTACAACAAAAATATAGGTATGCAAAAAGCATTGCGAGAAACAATGGGCTATATATTTTTATTTGTGTTTTGCCAACGAAAAATCCTCTAATTTGTGACAAATTGCTTAATCTGGCAACGATGGTTTCTTTCATTTCCCTCAATTACTTTAATTACATTGGCTTTACAGCCACTGTTACTTCAGTTATCGATGAGATCGTAGCGATATCTAGGGGAGAATGCGGAATCATTGAATTCATAGAAACTTACCTAAAAAAACCTGTGGAAAAATCTCTAACAGTTATACTACCCCATCAGTGTGATTTTCCTAATTTTTTGCTTACTAATATCATATTCGAAAAATAAAATTTCACTTTAAATTTTAAAAAAATCCTGATTTAAATTAAGTAATTGCTGCATCAAAAATATTAAAAATATATTAATTTTTGGGAAATGAATATTTCCGTTTTATTTCTGGTTGAAGGAAACTACCATTATCAAAACTAAACTGGATAACAAGATGCGGTTTTCACCACTCGTTCAAGCATAAATAATAAACTTATGTTCTATATTTAGTATTCTAAGGTCTATAAAAACCGCATCCTGTTATCATATTTAGTTACAAAGAAGTAATATTTTTGAAATCTTTAAATACAATTTTTTTGAACATCAAACAGATCTTGAATTGTACGATTTAGAGCCAATATTTTGTATCAAATTAGGTTTTAGACAAAGTAATCATAATCTAAAAAAAATAAGTTCGATTAGGCTCAAAAGTGACACCTTGTATAATGGAAAATAATGGTACAGTGTAAAAAAAATTGGTTTATGCAGCTTTTAATTGGAACTCCTTATTATAGTATTATTGACTCTAGATTAAATTCAAACAGTTTATTTCAGAATATCTGTCTAACCTAGTCTAACGTTTTTCTCGACAAATCATATGTAAGTTTTTACTCTTCATTGCAAAAACTGCTGCAAAATAAAAAATTCGATATAGTAACCAATGCCCAAAGACAGTATAAAAATAAAACCGGCAGAGCCAGAATAAATAAATGAACATTTCATTTACACGATGAAAGTGGTAGTGAGTTATTCCACAAATCCATTTGTGTCATGACATATTCATCAACATTGTATAATGGAATTAATGAAAGTACTTTTACAAGCATTATCACACAAATATTTAAATTCTGCTGATTAAAATATTACTTGAGCCGTTACTTTATTTCGTCATTCTATTAAATAAAAAAAAAGAAATCACATAGTCCAGGAAAGTTAGACATAAAACGACGGAATAAGCGAGCTTTTTCCGTAGGCTTTAAAAAGTGTAGGTTTCGAGGTAAGAAAACATATCTCGCATACGCAATCGCCAGCAACAAACCTACAGCGTTTTGAGATATAGACATATACAGGGTGTCCCGGTACTTGATACAAAAAGTCGAATACAAATAGATGAGGTCAAAATTACAGTCTCTAAACCTAAACTGTCTGTAACTTCAGCATGATGCAAAATTGGTGATCGACAACACATGATTATAGCTTGTTTTTGATGTTGTTGGTTCAACTCGCTAAAATTAGCAGTTTAGGAAATATTTATGATTTTATATCACATAGACCGGCGCCTCCAACATTTTTTGTTTTAATTTTTAATTGGACATAATTACTATGTTGGAACCGTACATATTTTTAAATTAAGAGTCTAGATAAACTTACTGTCTGCTAATGTAATTTTCACTATCAAAATTTGACAAACACACTTTACTCATATAACACAAAATAGAAAAACAAAACTAAGTCTACGAATATTATTTGTTTGTACACATCTATGCAAAAATTCCGAGTTGTTAACGATTGGGCAAAGTCCGTCTCTGGCGTTCTGGGTATAATGAAGTTTCACTTACAGCAACAAAACAAGCTATATGCATGTGTTATTGATCACCAAATCTGCATCATGCTGAAGTTAATAGTTTAGAGACTGTAAATAAAAATAACTTTTTAATTTTCATCTTTGAGGGCCCGTAACTTATTAATGAATTTATAAGAACTGATATTATTTTGACCATTTTGACTATTTGTACTCGACTTTTTTGTATCAAGTACTACCGGGACACCCTGTATACATACATACAGAGTGCGGCATTAGTGCGTCGAAGTACGATATCTCAATTAAGTAAGATATCAAAAAAAGTTTTTTACAAAAATTGTAGCCAACTTAAAACTGCATATTTTAAAATTATTTTCGTATATACAGGGTGTTACGTATTACCAGTGTGAACCAAATATTCTATTTTTTAAATGGAACACCCTATATATTATTTCAAATTTAGATTAAGCTAATCTCTCCCATGTCAATTGTATCCTAGAATCATTCCCATTTCAGCGCCCTGTACCCTAGACAGAACATCTTAACAATATTTTTTTGCAGGCATAACTTTTTGATATTGGTACACTGTTACGAGAAAGTGCTATTTCTTTATTATTGCAGCAGTAGAATATAGGGCGAACCAAAACTCGAGCACATAATTTTCTTAATTTTTTTAAATGAATCACCCTGTATTTTATTTTAAAAACTGAAAATGCACTTTATGTTCTTTCATTTTTATATAGCATTCCCTACAGCTAAAATCATTAATTGCTTATTTACCATTTAATAGCAGAAGGAGAGTTTTTAAAAAATTCGTATTGTAATAATAAACATATGCTTCACAGAATTTTGTTAAATGACAAGCTAGTAATTATTACTCAATAATATCTATCTGTCATTTGCCCAAGGCCAACTTATTATAAAAAGTTATGCCTGCAAAAAATTATTGTCTAGGGTATACAGGACGCTAAAATGGGAATGATTCTAGTATACAATTGACCATAACTTTTGAAATACTCTGTATAAAAATAATTAAACCTTATATTGGAAGAATGGGAGAGATGAACTTAATCTAAATTTGAAATAATATAGAGGATGTCCCATTTAAAAAATAGAAAATTGCGGAAAATTCTTGGAAAAGTACTGTTTTCCCAGGTTTTATTGTTATTTATAAAAAACAATTTTAATATAAAACGTTTTTGTTTATTTTGACGAAAGGAGCCATGAAGGTTGGCCACATCATCGTCTTACATCCTGTATAAGAGTTCGTTTTATCTTCCCCTTTCTCCTTTTCTGAAAACCTTAAATCTGGCTCTGATATCGACAAAATTATTCGGGGCGCTGTTTGACGCAAAAGTAATCCCTCTTCCAGTTTATGAATAATTGCTGTCTTGACTGTGTTTGTGGCAAATTCCTCAACGACAATCTAACTTCCCAAGTTTCTTAACTTTTCCCTTTCGGTTATCTCCACCTGTACCTGGAGTACATTTTACACTTTATACAATATCTCAGGAAATCAAATGATTTAAAAGTTAGATTACAAGCTGAAATATGACACGCCGGTACTCCCACTGCGACTTCGGAGTTTCTGTGGGCTTAAAGATTTTCAGCCGGGTGCTCTGCGGTGACGCATGAAGGATAATAAATTAACTTCGGATTTGCAAGTCTAAGGTTCCAGCCGGCGTAAATTACTTTTCTGGTGTGATACAAAAGAAGGGCGATAACGACGTACAAGGGGACCTTTAAACGATAGCTACTTGAAGAAATATAAAGTGGCCTATGGCCTTTGTTCGCTCTGTTTCTTCGCAAATTTATTTCGCTTGATTTATGTCCGGGTCACACAGAGCGCTGAACACATTTAAATTAACATTACTACCGCATAGAGTACCATGTTCGCAACGATCGCTATACATAATTTAAAAGATATAGACGCACAGAGCGCTACACTAGCTATGTTCACTGCTTTAGCTATGCACGTTAAAATAAATTGTATTATTACCGCTTAGAGCGCTAGCTACTATCGCTACACATTTTAAAACGGATAACATTTATCATTTATTTAACAAGCTATCTTGGCTATTTTCGCTATGAAGCAGGAAATTTTAGGAACATAAATACACATAAATTTCTACTACACAGTAGCTACGTTCGCTATGCACGTAAAAACAGCTAATTTTACGACCACAGAACACTTTGCCAGACGTTCCCTATATTCGCTGTACACGTTACAACTTACAACATACATTTCTAGCATACAGAGCGCTTTACTAGCTATATTCGCTATGTTCGCTATGTTCGCTACACACAATAAAACAGACAATATTACTACAACATAGATCATCATGCTACAATCGTTATACATGTTAAAACAGACATTTCGATCACATAGAACTAGGCAGTCAATCTTACGACCATTCAAAGAGTTTTGATATGCATTACCTAGCTGTTTTTGCTATGATTGGTGATTGGTGAACTATATTGAAAATAAACATAATTTTTAAAAGAAATGACCACAGAATGCGTACGACACGTAAATTTGCAGATTGCTGATTACAATCCCCCATATGTAACAAGTACACTTTATAAGTCAATTTTAGTAATATTTGTACTTCAAGATAACATTTATGTAGGTAGGAGATAAAGAAACATTCTTACCGGTAGATAAAACCTCTAACAGGAAATTTCGAAGAAATCAGAAAATAAATGTAACTTATATTTTATTAATAATAATAATAATAATATTTATTAATCCATTTAGACATTTACATGTATAGGACAGGTCATAAATCAAGACAAACAAACAGATAATACATACATAGTTAGAGATTGTCATCGGTAAAATCTTTAATAGTGTAATAGCACTTGATCAGTAACAATTTTCTAATTGAAACCTTAAATTTATTAATATCCATTATCTTATATAGTGTCGGTAATTTATTATAAAATTTTATTCCTTGATAGTACGCTGACAGTTCAAATTTTTTAGTTTTATGTTTAGGAATACAAAACAGGTCACAATTTCGGGTAGAGAAGTTATGAATTTTAGAATTATTTGTAAAGTTATGAATATTCTCCTTGACGTACAATAATACTTTAAAAATATAGATACATGGGAAAGTTAAGATTCCGTTCTCAATAAAAATATTCCGACAAGTTTCACGAGACTTTATATTAAATATACTTCTAATTATACGCTTCTGCGCTAGAAAGACCCTGTAACTGTTAGCAGCACAACCCCATAAAATGACATTATAAGACAAATGGCTATATACTATACTATAATAAACATTTATTAAGGCACACAATGGCATAGTTTTCTTTATCCGTGATATAGCATAATATGATCTGTTCAAAGTTCCACATAATACATTTATGTGATCTGTCCACTTTAAGTGGCAGTCAAGATGAACACCCAGAAAGTTGGTACTTTCGGATGATTCCAAAATGATTTTATCAAAGTTTAAATACAATTTTGTGTCTTTTACAGGTTTATTATGGAAGTAAATTATTTTGGTCTTATTAATATTCAAGATAAGGTTATTTGATTTACACCATTTGTCAAAACAGGTAATATAGCTCTCACAAACTCTAACGAGTTCCTCATGGGTCGGAGCTGAAGCCATAACAGATGTGTCGTCAGCAAATAGCGTTATAGCAGCAGAATTCATATAAGTAGGCAAGTCATTTATAAATAATAGAAAAATTATCGGTCCCAGCACCGATCCCTGAGGAACACCCAGAGTGACACTTTGATTGACAGACAAGGCCTCTTTAATTTTAACATGCATGGATCTGTTAGATAAAAATTGGATTATCCAGTCTAAGAATATCCCTCTGAAACCAATGTTGTACAATTTACTTTTAATGAATGAAATGTCTAAGCAATCAAAGGCGCGTGTTAAATCGAAAAAAAGACCAGCTACGTGTCTTCCCTCGTCTAAATTTTTATAGATTCTCTCAGTCAGACTGCAAACCGCTGACTGGGTAGATTTACCAGAACGGAAACCGTGTTGGCAATTAGTCATTATCTTGTATTTTTCAAGAAAAGTTGTCACCCTGTTCAAGACTGCACGTTCAAACACCTTGGAGAAAACACTCAACAACGATATTGGTCTGTAATTGGCAATGTCCTCAGGATCATTGTTTTTATAGATAGGAACAACAGTTGCACATTTTAATGATTCGGGA
>NW_019416310.1:1726620-1815489 GCF_000390285.2 Anoplophora glabripennis
AAGACGGTGCACCTCCGCACTATGCGCGCCCTGTTCGAGATTTTCTGGACAATTGTTTTCCTAGGAGGTGGATCGGCAGACGAGGACCGATAGAATGGCCCCCGAGATCCCCAGATCTTACACCCCTGGACTATTTCTTATGGGGCTACTTAAAGTCCAAAGTGTACGTTAATAGACCACATAATTTAGAAGAACTCCAAAATTGTATTATAGAAGAAATACACAGAGTTACCCCAGAAACAATTCATAATGTACAAGAAGAATTTCTACACAGACTTGCGTATTGTCATGAAGTCGGTGGGTGGCAATTCGAACACTTAATCTAGGTAGAAAACTTAATGAATTGTATTTGCTTGACATAGGAATTGTTATTTTTTTAATGAATAAAATACGTTTTCTAACATTCAATCGTCATTTACTCGAAAACTTTCCTATGTAAGATGGCAACATTTTAATATTGTCGGATCGACAATGAAACGATCTTTCAGAATCAAGAAAAAAATAGGGGGTTGCTATTAAAAAAAATGTGGATGACGTCATTACTCAAAAACAAATGACGGTTGAAAATTGCCTTTTATGCTAAAATATGTGTTTTTTAAATTAAAAATCGACCTGTTCGAGGATTTTTCCCAACAAAAAATTCGTTTCGCTTTTACTGAATTTATTCCATACTATAGGCGCGTACGGTATATTTTAGACGAAATTCGTTAAATTTGATGAGTTAAATGCGTGGTTAAAATTTTGGCACTTGTTTCTGTGACACTCAGTATACTAAACGAATGTAGCTATCATATCTGTGTGACCTACGCTTCAGAAGATACTTGTATCTAATGATGTTCTAAAAAAACGTTCGGATTTTTATCTTTATTGCTAAAAAATCAATACTGAAGGCAATTGTCAGGATTAGTACAAAAATCTGAGACTTGTGCGATGGAAGAGTCGGTGTATTATTGTTTTATTAGTAAGCGATGTACAGAAAATTTAAAATCTTATCCCAATAAGTTTGTCAGGTATATCAAATAAATGTATTCTATTATTTACACAAGCGTAAATGCTCCATCTATCTCGCTACTTCCCAACTACTCCATTCATATGGGTACTACTAGTAGGAAGCGACCTGCTAAAATTAAGCTGTTAAGCTGTTGTACTAGGTGTTGCGAGTATAATTCAATGCCGGTAGGGGCATATAGCCCGTGGCGTAGTTGTTTCTCGCAACACTGGCAATTTAAAATATTTTGTTTTCGTCCAGTTGGCGGCGGTCGTGCAAATAAGTACTTGGAAAATTTTAGCAGGTCGCTTCCTACTAGTAGTAGCCGTATGAATGGCGTACTTGGAAAGTAGCACGATAGATGGAGCATTTACGCTCTGTGTATAACATTTCCTTGTCGTTCGTCAGTTGTCTCATCTCCGACATACGGATAAGGACCAATAAGTCCTGTTGTACTAGATATAGTCTTTCCGAAGTCAGTTGAACATGTAAAAAAACGCCTGGCAATAAAAGTTTCATAGGCGTCCCTGAAAAAATTTTCTGAAGAAGGTAAAATTTCTATTATATGCTCATTTGGCCAACATATTTTAATAATTTATGTCCTCAAACAATTTTATTATATTGATGGTAAATTTCGTTTTGTTCAATTTCAAAAGGTCTCCAAAATGCCATGTTATAATAATATTATTTCTCCCTTTCGCAATTGTAATATCAATGATTAATAGATAGTGCCTATAATAAATTAATATTACTGAATCACACCAAATTCCGCATTGCTGCACTGCACTGCTGGACAACTTATATACCACTTGTCAACGGCTGAGATTTATTGCCCAGTAGCCCAATGCATACTGGTTGTATACGTCGATAGTAAGACCTAGAATTCTTTACGGCGCTGTGGTATGGTGGCAAAAAACATAACGAGGGAAAAACTGAATAGAATTCACAGATTGGCCTGTTTAGGTATAACGGGGGCGATAGCATCGACCCCGACAGCTGCACTAGAAGTAATGCTAAATCTACCACCGCTGCATATAGTGGTGAAAAGAGAAGCGCGGCTAGCAGCATATCGACCCAGGAATAACAATGACTGGAGGGGTGATTCCCATTCCAGGATCATAGACACATCTATGTCGGAACCAACTTTTGGGATGGTATCCGACAAGATGGTCCCAAGGTTTCACTTCCACAAGCCATTTGAGACTCGAATAGAGGATCAAAGCAAGTGGGAGGAAAGGTTTAATACCCTGGAAAGGTGGAGCCTAGTATGGTTTACAGATGGCTCCAAAATGACCAGAGGGACGGGTGCAGGAATATATGGACTCAGACCCAGATGGAGTGCAAGCTACAGTCTGGGGGAGTTCCCTACTGTATTCCAAGCAGAAATCTTCGCGATAATGGCGTGTCTGGCAGAGAATGTACGTAGAGGTTATAGACGTAAACTCATATATATATTCTCTGATAGTCAAGCTGCAATTAAAGCTTTAGCCGCACACAAGGTAAGTTCAAAACTGGTGTGGGACTGTTTACAAATGCTGACTGAACTGGCCACCAACAATACAGTCAGACTGTGTTGGGTGCCAGGGCACAAAGGCATTTGTGGAAATGAGAAAGCGGATGAACTTGCTAGGAAGGGATCCGAGACAGTGTTCATTGGCCCGGAGCCCTTCTGTGGCACATCTCCCAGTGTGGTCAGGCGGGCTCTGGGCAAATGGACAGAGACAGAACATAGGAAATACTGGACTTCAAGGCCAGGACATAGCCATTCTAAGGAGCTTATGGAGTATCCTTCGAAGGGAAGAGCGAATGAGCTACTGAGCTTGAATAGAATCCGGCTCAGGAGAGTGACAGGACTCATAACGGGACACTGTCACTTTAGGAAACATCTACATAAGCTAAAGCTTGTAGACAGTCCGGTCTGCCGAGGATGTGAATCGGCGGATGAAACTTCTCTGCATATCCTGGGCGAGTGCCCGGGATTTGCACGTAGCAGAATGGCGCTCCTTGGGAGACCCTATTTGGAACCCAAGGAACTGAGAGAAGTGTCAGCAAGGAAGCTTTTGGACTTTGTAAAAAGGACAAATCTACTTGCTGAATAGGACTAGTAGTGGGACGCACAATAGGCCTAATGAAGATGAAGATGAAGATGAAGCCCAATGCAACTGTCTTTGTATTTCGTTTGCCCGCGTTCGCCTTCTTCAACTGGACATTTCTACCACCTCCACGTTTAGTTCGAGCAGACCTGTATATGGGTATGGCTAAATAAATATGGGAACAAGTTTTTCAAATATTTGCTGCGTCAGCGATCGAACCTGGTATATACTGTCATCCTCTTGGTTATTCAATTGATATCGGGAAAGACTATACTAGGTGTTGCGAGTATAATTCAATGCCGGTAGGGGCATATAGCCCGCGGAGTAGTTGTTTCTCGCAACACTGGCAATTTAAAGTATTTTATGATACTTGATAACCTGAACAGCACTTCCTCTACAAATATGAAAATGACCTATTAAGAACCAATCGCCATTAAATATGGTGTGACATGAAAAAGAGAATCAGACAGATATTTGTCTTTCTGGAACATCACCAATTCGTAGACTCTCCCGGTTTGATGACAGAAATCAAACAATTCTAACGATATTTGGTCAAACAATACCACCAAAATTGGAGCATTATAACAATCACAATGCAACATTTTTACATTTGCTTTACGCGTTTCTAATGTGACGACAACATTTCAAGGTTGCATTTATTAAATAAATGCGTCATGTGTATAAACAATTAAATAGTGGGTCATAGGTATGATGTAACAGAAAAGACATAAACAGAAATATTCTGCAATGTCGCGTATTCGCAACACATTGAAACAACTTTTTCGAAACCATATACCGTGAATCTGCGATTAATAAAACTAGAAAACATTTTTATGTTAAAAGGTGTTTCGAATTATTTTTACCGAAGTGGAAAATAACTCCGCCGCAGTCTGCATATTTGCCATTTCGCGATTATCGCTTGCTAAGTCATCAAGTTTTAATAAGGCACATCAGTGGCACAGCTCTGTTTCAGAATTTATGATTAAATACTTCGTTGGTAAATTAATGACTTCGGCGCGCGTCCTCTACCAACATCTTTTAATAACCTTTGGAGCAATATTATGTTCCATAAAGTATGTATTTCCAATAAAATCCATATTCAACGCGTATGTAATCTTTGATAAAGAGGTCTCAAGCGATCTACGCTTAGTTGAGATACAGTGACAGAAGACCACCAACATTGTAATAAAATAACTTTGTAATGCCCCATGCTTTATTTATTTATTCATTTATTCGCTCATGTATTTATTTATTTATTTATTTATTTATTTCTACGCCATTCAGCAATACGTACCATTTATTGTAGAATGGGAATAATCAGATATAGAAATGAAAATAATTAGAATACCTACAACATATACAAAAATTATTGAAAAAAAAATACAAATGCTTGAAATATAAAAAGTTATATCGTGGGTAAAGGTGAGAATTCTAATAAATTAGCATGCGATGAAGTGATGACGGGCTGCAACAAATGGAACATGGAAACGAGTTAGTCAAGTTTATGTGGATAATCAGTTGTCATTATCTGTAGATTTTTTAAATATTATTGGCTGAGTTTGTCTTTGATCAAGACTTGAAACTGAATATCTATTTATTAAAATAGGTTGAAATTATGTTAGAAAACGCCCCTAAACATTTTCGAAACTTTGCATATGGATATTTCAGTGATGCATATTCAAGTTTACATTTCGCAGCATTTATATGAACAATCTAAGTGGTTTTGTAATTTGTAGCAAATAGAAGTGATATTTATTGCACAGTAAATTTTAACATCATTAGCACATAGCTCGTAGGACACTTTTAAACTTTCTTAAATGTCATTGTAATGTCATTAATGAAAATCACAAATAACAGTGGCCCAAGGAAGGGACCTTGAGGTACTCCAGAAGTTACATTTCATTTGAAACAAAGCTACTATGTTCAACATATTATGTATGACATAAAAAAAATAATGAAGAAAGCAGCATCAATCAGTTTATCGAGTAAGATAGCATGTTCCAACTTGTCAAAGAAAAATCTCGGTAGATCACGTCAATTTAAATATTAATATTTATACTTTCAGTAATAAATTGAGTAATCTAGAATAAATTACTGGTTACGGCACTGGTGGTGTTCTCTGCCGCGGCGAAGCTTTTGAGGGCCATGAAGAATGACGAAACGTTTGGAAGGATTGGATGCGACCATGCCAGTGCAGAAGTGTCAGAGGATATTGTCGGAAAAATGATTTCATAGGAAGCGGTCGACAAAATCTTAAATGAATATCAGGGCGAGTCTAGTGGTTCTGATAGCTGATCTGCCCCCCTAAAGCCTAGTCCAAGAACAACAAGTACAGAGGAAGGATTTAGCTAACGTTAAGGAAGTGCAATGAAGTCCGTAAATGGCGGCGACCAGGTACATAGGTCAAGGCACAACAATTTGAATAATATCCTTTAAATATCAGCACAGACCGTGAAAGCCTCAAAACCTCTTCGTGATTATCGTCTGTTGTTTTTCTATTAAAAGAGTTACTGAATTTAGTAATTCAATATACGTGTACTCATCCATACTCAAATAATTTATGTAGCATGTAGCATGATTTCTAGCTGTAATTCATTTAATTTTGTATGAGAATATTATTGAGCTTTTCCAGCCAACTTTTTAACCATTTAGGTACACTTTCTCTGCGCTTTTTCTCGTTGCCACTACAACAGCAGTGGAAATTAAAAATAAGTCTCAGAGTTACACTCGTGATCAAAGCACCCATTACAGGAAACTGAAATGAACGAAACAGTTAAATTCCATGGTGTGATCAAATTTTTATTTCACGTCTTCTCCCGCGCAGGCATGCGCAAATTTTGTATCAATATGTGTGTTGACGCTAAACATTTGCAACGCCTTCAATTTCAATGATAAAAATAGAGATTGACTTGTTACTGTTTTTTTGTTAACTAGTTTTATATAATGTTACATCAACAATATTAACTCATTGTGTTTGCAGTATATACATATAAAAAAATAAATTTCAATACTCAACATACCGATGTAATCAAGAAAATTATTATTGGATCAGTATTTCATTTAGTAGGTGTGTTAAAACACACAATCGACACCTTTGTTCATATAAGTGTAACCTTTCACTTGCCAGATATAGTAACATATAATTTATGTGCCGCAGATTATATGTAAGTGGGTAAGTAGGCTTCAAACTGACGGACAAAAGTCGCATAATAAATACATCGAAATTTTCTACTTGTTGCTAGTAATTATAGCATTCCCATATTCTATATGCTTGATCCTAGGACAACACTCCATATAGAAATAAATAAGTAGATGTCATAAAATGACTAGTATGAAAAATATACTTAGTTGAAATTTATAAAAAATGACATCACTCGTAGGTTACCAGCAGTAACAACACAGAATCGAGTGTTTGTTGGCTATCACAACGGAAAATATTATATTCAGCCGATGAGAGTTAATACCTTTGGGAAAATATCAAGCGAAATTGCTCTTGGGTTCATAATTTTAGACGATTCTGTAACCATGCTTGCAGATGTTTTAAAGGCTTGGTAGGTGGCTGGAAGTCATTGACGGGGTCTTCTTGGAATTATATCTCAACAAATATCGTACGGATTGTAGGTATAGTACGTAATAATAAGTACCAGCAAAAGTTAACAAAATAATAATTCCTTAAATTCTTACTCATAAAAAAACTGATTGTCGAAAATAATTAACAGTTGTCCTTCAAAAACGAAAATGACTGTTCAACATTTACCGACGTCACAGGCGCTTATCTAAAATAGTTGAAGTTTTTAATAGTTGAAGGTTTTCAACTATTAAAACTGCAACATCAACTGCCTTACATTTTAGTAATCCCACTATCCGCGTTATCGTGCAATAGCATGTACATGTCTGCCTCTGATCTGAGGCTTCGCATCGATCAATTTATTCGATACGTATCTAGCGGTACCCTAATGCCTACCGTGTCGGCCTGAAGTGTTGATGAACAATCCAGGTTTTTTACTGAGACGTTGGTCCTGCATTTTATTGTCATTTGTGCGTGTGTGAGTTTGACGCTTTGCTTGGTCGAGTGTACGATACGTGTTTTTATGGCAGTCAGTAGCATTGTGTGTTGTGAGCATAGAGCGGCACACTGCTTGACCACATATTTAGCCTATTTCTGCGACTACAACGCGTACTGCCGCATAATGTAAATTACTACTGTTTATTTATTTGATTGTCGCCAGAGTTTCCGATGTCCACCAATAAAGCTTTTAGCTGAAAATATTATAATAAAAGCGCGCAACAAAAACTTTTATTGCACAGCCTTTTATAAAAACCAATTTTTTACACTGGAAATTACGTAAAAAACTGTCACTCTTGATACGGTCGTAGATAAAATAAATTACTTAGATCCCCTTATTAACCCCATTTCTCATTTATCGTCATTAAGACGCCACGTTGTAAAAAGTTGTTTTCACCCGCCCTTGTTTTTCATTAAAACACCGTCTGTTCCTGATAAACGTTCCACTGCTGCTCGATACGCCCCGCATATATTTTTTTAATCAGAAAACTGATAGGGACGGGACGGCCGTAATTTTTTCATGTAATAGTTTACTTTCTTATCAAAATAAGGCCCGCATTTGAGCGAAATGTAAAAGAAATTATCTATAGTCCTGTCGTACTGGTGAATTCGTTTACAGTTTACTTCTATTTATTCAGTCAAAATATCTGTTGTTGAAACTGTCAAGGAAATTTTACGCGGATATGAAACGAAAACGTGTTTTTGTCAATGCAGTAACTTCACCGACATATTTTTCGCTTATGACGCTAATAATCAGAAACAAGGCAACCTTGTTTGTTTGATGTTGAAATTGTGTTTATTAAGGATCGAAAATTAAATATTATTTTATACACTAGTTACAAAAATTAAGGGATATTAAAAAAATCTGAAATTTTTGGTGATTTAGAGGGAAATGGTTGTAGAGAGAATAAGAAAAAATAAAATTGAAGCTACAAGTTTCTAGTAACCATAATGGACTTCAACAAATTTGAGAGGTTCCGTAGTACGACAAATTGTGCCTGAATTATCGTCGATCAAAGCAAAAAAGACATATTTGACTTAAGTTGGAAATGGTTTTTTAGCAACAATGTATCAAAAAACGTTAATTATTGTAATAAATGAAAAATAAAAAATTTCAAAAAAAAATTACTCGTTACATTGATTTTCAGCAAAAACAACAAATTTACACATTTCGGACACTAGGAAAAAAATCGCAGCGCTTTGAAGCTATCAGGGTTTCTTTAGGAAATATTAAGGTTGAAAAGTTACAGTCAACATCCTTACTTTATCCATTATTTGCCAAGGGATGCCAAGTTATTCAAATATCTCTAATTACTCGTATACAGTTTTCACCTTTTTTCCAACCAACATTCTCACTTCGAAAAAATTTTCTATATCAAAAACCAATAATTATAACTTGTAGAGAATACTTTGCAGTTTTCAAAACCCTACTTGAATTTTCTGTACGACCATTATTTCCCGATTAATTGAATGCCGAAGTCAAAAATGACTTTTTTGCCTTGATCGATAATAACTCAGTCAAATCATCGTAATTGAAGGGAATTAAATTATCTAAAAGAGCTTTACGATAAAATTACCCAAAAAATAAATATTGAAGTCCATAAGCAAGCGAAAATTTGGAAAAAAAAATTTCGTTGGTTTTCTTATGATTTCTCAAAAACAGCTGATACTAAAAAATTTACACTCCAGACGCGAAAACTGGAAACTTGAGGCTTCAGTTTTCTTTATGTTTTATTCTTTCTATGACCATTACCCTCCAAGTTACAACTCTTTGAAAATCACTCAAATATTTGGAATTTCTTTTAATATCCCTTAATTTCTGTCACTAGTTTATTTACAACAAACTACTTTATGTCGTATCTACTTGTATTTACCAATATTTAAGATATCCTGCGATTATCAATTCTTATAGGAATCTCAACACCTATATGGCAAAATTGTAATTCTTTATGTATTAATTGTGTTAATAAATACAGGGTGTCCCATTAATATTGCGAAAGAATTCAGGGGGAGTTTCCTTGACCAAAAATAAGAAAAAATGTTCCTATAAACCTATGTCCGAAAATTCTTCGTTTGGGAGATACAGGGTGTTGAAATTTAGAGAAAATACAAGGTGTTTACTAATATCTGGAGAACCCTAATTCCGATTTTTTTGAAATTTGGTACGTTTGTTTATAAAAACGGTAGATGTCTTCTGACGTAATTTAATTTATTTTATCTATTCCAGCGGCGTCCGGGGACTCACTCCTGTTGATATTAATAAGTAAACATATGAGACGTCACTGCTTTTTCTTAGGTGTCATATGTTTTCCTAATTATGCTATAAAAAATACAACTTTTTTGTCTCTTTACTTTTTTTTGATCTTGCTTTGTTTTCGAGCAAAAAATTAATATCCTTTCATATGCACATTCTTAAGGGAAGTAGAAAACAAAAATAGGAATTCAATAGTTTAGTTATTTACTAATCAACTTTAACAATACATTTGAAGGAAAAACAATGTAACAAGCTGAGGAACAATAACTCACTGAATAATATTTTTTTAAATAATTATCGCAACAGAAACATAAGAAAAAATATTTAACAAACAGCAATGATATGAAAAATACTTTAGATACACAGACGTTACAACAGTTGTTGAAAATATGCACCTTCCACTCTAATACAGGCATCTATCCTACGACACATTGATTGGAGAACCCGTTCAAATATTCCGGCTGTATGTCTAATTGTTTCACTGGATGCGACAATGCGGTTTCTTAATTCGTCTATGGTTTGCACTGGAGTCGTATAAACCAAATGTTTGAGGTGACTCCAAAGGAAAAAATCCAACGAATTTAAGTCGGGAGACCTCGGAGGCCAGAGTTGAGTGCCTCCTCGACCTATCCAGCGATTTGCGTAGATATTGGTCAAATATTCACGTGCAGCTAAACTGAAATGGGGTGGGGCACCATCGTGCATAAAATACATTTGCAACCTTAATGGCAATAGGATGTCTCCCAAAAGTACGGGCAATTCATCCTCAAGAAAACGGCGACAATTATCTCCAGTAAGTGGCAAAAAAAATGGGCCTATTAAGTGGTCTCCCACAATTCCGACCCATACATTAAGTGAAAACTGGTGTTGATGACGGCCTTCTAATATTGTATTTGGGTTTTCGTCCGCCCATACATGATTATTATGGAAGTTCATTATGGCTTTTCTAGAAAAATTCGCCTCATCCGTGAATAGTAGGACTTCTGCTAAAAATTGAGGATTTTCCCCAATTTTTTGTCGTATCCATCGACATAAATCTAATCTTAACGGAAAATCAGTCGATAAAAGTGCCTGAACCAGTTGGATGTGATCCTGAAAATTGTAGAACGACTTGCATTTACGTTTCTAGTAATCTGTCTGGTACTTGTTGTTAGAGTGTCCTCAATTTCATAAATACATCTTCCTCCAATTGTAGGGTTATTGCTGTGCGGGGTCGCCCGTTTCCTGCGGTAAGTTTTCGAAAACTTCCAGTTTCACTAAGACGTTGATGAAGACGGATGAAAATAGTATGATGAGGAATTATACTATTAGGGTATTTCTGTTCATAGAGGCGCCTGGCGGCTAATACATTGCCGTTGGAAAGGTCATAAAGAAAATGCATATCGCACATTTCACTATTTGTGTAATTCATTTTGACAAGCAGGAATTGACAACTACACAGTTCAAGTACCTACTTATTAACATCACACAATTAAGCTATTAATTTTTTGCTCGAAAACGAAGCAAGATATAAAAGTAAAGAGACAAAAAATTTGTATTTTTTATCGCATAATTAGAAAAACATATGACACCTAAGAAAACGCAGTGACGTCTCATATGTTTATTTATTAATATCAACAGTCAGTCCCCCGACGCCGCTGGAATATAAACACAAAACACACCACAGAAATGAGACAACCCCCAAATCCAAAGCCAAAGGCTTGTGCGGAAGGAGGCTACACTTGAAAAAAACGCGGACAAACACCCATTATCCATCGACATTGCCAGTGCCGACACCGGGGATCGAACCCGGACCAGAGTAGGAAGCCTAGCCGAGAAATGCTTGCTACCGCACTCTCGACCGACTTCGCTACCGTGGCGGAACAGATAAGATAAATCAAATTACGTCAGAAAACGTCTATCGTTTTTATAAACAAACAGACCAAATTTCAAAAAAATCGGAGTTAGGGCTCTCCAGGTATTAGTAAAAACCTTGTATTTTCTCTAAATTTCAACACCCTGTATCCCCGAAACGAAGTATTTTCGGACATAGGTTTATAGGAACTTTCTTTTTTATTTTTGGTCAAGGAAACTCCCCCTGAATATTTTAGCAATATTAATGGGACACCCTGTATAACTGCCAATATTACCTATTTTAATTTTGTTCTAAAAAGCGTACACTAAATTAAAACTGCATTAAAATAATTGTTTTCATTAAACAGTTCATTTATTATTGTTACCGCAAAACACAATAGCATATAAACACAATTTTCAATACCGAAAGAGAAAACACATTTATTCATAAATAAATAAAGACTATAATTGTTCCAGAATTATTATAAACACAAACAATTGTCCTGTGAATACGCTATTAATTTTTTGTGAATAAAATGTTTCACGAGATATTCGTTATTGTTATCAATAATGTATACCTATTACATTACTCTGATTAAATCGTCTAAAAATAAGCAACTTCATTGTTGTCAGCCATTGCGAAGCAAATAACATTATTTCGATTAAATGGAATACAAACAAATCACCCGAATGCTACGCCGCTTTACATCCATTACACAAATAAAATGTCGCTTCGACTTGGTAGGATTACAGAAAAGCATTAAAATTAAAACAATTTCTCTCAATCGTTCTTCTAGATTCATATTTTTATGTAATACTTCCCATTCCCAGCTTTCGTCTAATACATCTAACATCTAACAAGAAATTTGCGGGTCATGCTTAAATTTTGACTACGGGATCGTTTCCAGCACGCCAAAATACGTCGGAAATGATATGTCAGATCTTTGGGTTTGGAATTTTTTGTGTGCCTGATATTCCTATCAATTAAAATGCTCAACCCTAAATATTAGCAGCCTTTGACAAAGAGTGCGTTTTATCGATCATGATCAGTCATCAAACTGAATAGCACTACCGGCGTCTATATCGTCACACTCGAGCTTTTTGTGTGTGCCGGTGTTATTAATATGATGCAATAATTAAAAAAAATTCCATTGCAGCGAAATAATGTTATTATCGCTCTGCGCACACTTTGTGTAAGTAATTATCAGACGTATCCATTTCCAGGATATGCTATCATTCAAACGAATCAGATATTAATCATAATGCAAATGCATTGCTCCTAATGCTATTTCATTATTAATGACGGCCATAATTGATCGATTAGGTCAGAGATGAGTCAAGCTTTTGGAAAAGCGGCGCTCAAAGTTACCTGCAACCGACTATCAGTTGATTACGCCATCCAATTAGGTCATCGGGAGATCCGTAATCTATACAACGACCTAATCTAATAAATTGAACATGGATATATTATAATGTTGCTCGGCCGTTAGTCTAGACACTGCAAGGCCATCCTTATTATTGATAATGGCAATTCAGTGATAAAGCAACAGCATGATTGTGGGCTAATCGATGACAAGTAGCGACGATTCCAATCACCTTTTACTTTTTGCTGATACAGATCCGAAAGATTAGTAAATCGATATGAATAATGAGAAACAACATATGCATATACATACGTATATTCAGTCTAATCATAGGATTAAACAAGCCTTAACCGGTACCAAAAATACCTGCCTTTGAAGTGTTCATGAACAGAATTTTAACGTGAATGCAAACTACAAAATCGAGCTCAGAAAAAAATATTATTTTGTAAATTCACCCAAAGAAAAATCTTAAATCCATATTTTCTCCATGATTGTGGGCTAATCGATGACAAGTAGCGACGATTCCAATCACCTTTTACTTTTTGCTGATACAGATCCGAAAGATTAGTAAATCGATATGAATAATGAGAAACAACATATGCATATACATACGTATATTCAGTCTAATCATAGGATTAAACAAGCCTTAACCGGTACCAAAAATACCTGCCTTTGAAGTGTTCATGAACAGAATTTTAACGTGAATGCAAACTACAAAATCGAGCTCAGAAAAAAATATTATTTTGTAAATTCACCCAAAGAAAAATCTTAAATCCATATTTTCTCCAGAGCAATATAGTCTTGTTCATTCTTAATCTGTGTAAGCATCTTCTACAAGCGGAAATAGTTTGATGATTATTTTTTATTATAAGTAATAATTTTTTTGGAAATAAAGTGCGAATATACTGGACAAATAGAGTTGTCCACTTAGACCAGAACCTCCTTCAAAATTTTTTGGGACAGAATTTTAAAGTATTTTATAGATATTGGCTTTGTAGATATATTTATTGAATCAATTACGATGATCCATGGCCTGCAGAGATTTTTTCTTTGTAATTAAAAATGTAAGATAATTTTTTTAACATTCCTAGTGATTGAGATTATGGAAATAACTTATTATCTTCCAATTGCAACTGGTAATCCGAAGATTTCATTAATTTTTCATCAGTTAGAACATTGTTTTTAGATTTTTAGACTGAAAAAAGTAGTTCATAAATTTTCAACAGTAAGTTTGTTAAAAAAAACATTCTTTATTATAAATTTATGAATTCCGAGACTCCCAAAAGTAATTTTCCGAAAAATTGGTTCCAAAAAATTACAAGCCTTGGAATACCAACCAGATCTTCGTAATTCAGTCAACAAGTACATCTTAGAACATTTGTATAATAATATGGGTAATGAAATAAAAAAACTGTTGGTCTTTTCATGGACTTAGTAAGGCCTTTGATTTAGTTGATCACCAACTCTTATTAATAAAATTGAATGCTTACGGTTTAAGAGTCTAGTTAATGATTTCATTAGAAGTTATCTTGATAACAGGTTTCAGTTTGTTGAAATAGACGTCAAATCGGATAAATTAATAATTAATTGCGGTGTTCCTCAAGGCTCTGTCTTAGGACCTTTATTGTTCATTCTTTTTGTTAATGATTTACCGTTAACTGTGGGTGATCGTGAGTTGGTTATGTAGGCTGATGATAACAGTTATTTATGCGCCAGAAATGGTAACACAGGTCATTAATGAAATTCAAAGTAAGTTATATGTATTTTGTAAATGGTTCTTGGATAACATGTTATTTTTAAATATGAGTAAAACAGTTTTTATTAATTTTACACCTAAGACTAAAGAAATAAGTTAGTCATATCTTGTCAAAGTAAATGGAATATAAGTTAAGCAGGTAGCAAATGTAAAGTTTCTGGGGATACACCTGGATAATAATCTTGCTTGGGTTGGGAGACACATGTTAACAGTATTTGTATAAAATTATCGTCTAAGTGCTACTGCTTGGGCAGATTGAAATGTATATGTAGTAAAGAAATTTTATTGTTGTATTATTATGCACAGATATACTCCAGAATTCAATATTGCATTGAATTTTGGGGTTTTTCACAATTTGCAAAAATGATCGAATTCGATTGATTCCTAGTTATAGGTATTTAATAAAAAATATATTTCTTACATTTTATTCTTAAATTATTTATTTTCGAATTATTAATTTGTTTAAATATAAATGAGCATGCCATACAGTTAAATAAATGAGAAATAATTCTGAAACTATCTTATTTAACAAAAATAAATTTATAAGAATTTTTTGTGCAAGTAAAATATAATCATTACAAAAATCATTGGCGTGGGAATCTTGATTATCCTTAAGGGTAGTAAAGAGAAAATTGCTGCATCACGGAATTTTCAAAATGTCAATCGGTTCACGAAAACATAAGTTTATTGAAATCTATTTTCCCTAAAATTAGTCAAATAATAACTCTCATTAATATTTAGACATACTTAAGAGTCATCATGTGACATTTCTGCATGGTTTTGTATACATCGCATTTTTGGTCTAATATTAGACGTATTATCATTGTTTTTTAATACATTTTTTTTAGAAATGAAGCTAAAATATATTAAACACGATAATTCCCTTTAATCATCTGAGATAATTTTTCTAAATTATATCGATTGAAGTTTCGACATTTAAAATAAAAATTCAAGTCTTTTAATTTTCCCTTTTTTATTAGTTCAAATTCAACTAATTCAAAAAGCCAAAAAAACTGGGAAAAAGGAGACACTGGTAACCAAACGTAGGAAGGATTTTAAGAGTGATGTACGTCTTTCTAAAAAAAAATTCACATCCCCGATCTTTCCATGCGTTGCAAATTGAATGCTGTAGATAAATATCACTTTTTTCCTCCAAATATCCCAGCTTACAAATTTCAAGGGCTATTCATACTATTGTGACCTTAAATTAGTATATTTCAAATCTCATGCCTTCCTCGTAGCGCTTAAGGAAATAGACAGGCATTATCTGCACGCTCACCAAGGCATTTTAACTGGATTGGATACCACCAGGCATAATCTGTAGGCTGCCGTAGTGGGGCGTTAGTTTCACACAAAAAGACCAGGGCTCGCCATTAGAAAACCAGAGCGAAGGGAAAATGGGAATGAATTAAACCTAAGCCCAGAGACAAGATTGGATTAAATACATTGGAGCTTTAGAACGCAGTCGGTCTTGGAGGAAGACACTGAATGATTCCGAAAAAATAATAAAAACTATTGTTAGAAATAAGTGTGCATAATTTTAAACCTTTTGAAATAATTGAGAAAAAATGGCGAGAAATGCGTATCTATATTTCGCTTACAAGGTCGGTTAGGTATACGGTATACAGGGTGTCCCATCAGGAATTGCCACTATCGATATCTCGAAAACTACTTATCCGATAAATGTGAATTTGGCAACCTAGTAAAAGTACTAGGTTATAAGACCTATTATCAAATTGGCCATAAATAATAAACGAAATAAAATAATCCTTATTGATTTTAATGTAAATGATCCCCAAGCATTTTTATTTAAATTTTCGGCATAAACTATTATAGACACAACAATAATTTGACAAACGTCAAGTTATTTGTCTGATACGAGAACAACTGTCCAAAAAATAGAAAATTGCAAATATTTCTAAAAGTAGTAACGGCAGCCCTAACAATGCTTGTATGGCTGAAAAGGAAATTTCAATCTGCATAAGACAGAGTAAAAAAATACAGGGTGTTCCATTTAAGTTAACAAAGTTATAGCTCTTTGAAGTTAATCAAAATATAACAGCAAAAGTGAAACACCTAGTATTAAATGTTTTTATTTGTAAGCATACCATAATTTAGTGTTACCTATGCCCTTTGCAGGTACCAATAATCCACTTGATATCACGCTCCTGAAAAGAGTTAGAAGCATCTCCACGGACCCTTGTGTCTGTCATTTTTTTCTTTAAAAACTAATATCTCAAATTCTATAACTCAGAGTTTCAAAATTCTTATACTGATTTTTTAAGGATTTTTCCAGTGATGTCGAATTTTAAACTATGATGGATCGGCTTAGATAAATTTTACACAAACTTTTATAACGGATAAATTTTATCGGTTTAAAAATAATGAATTTTTATGACAATGTTTTTTCCATGTAATAGAAAATTGCACATTTTAATAAACCGAAAATTCCTACCGAAAACAATTTTAATTTCTCAAATACAAATGTATCAGATTACTACAAACGTTCATTATTCAAAACGTACCTACTTGTATGTGATAAAGGTTGAGATATGAGAAACGTATTAACTATTTGATTTGATTTTAAGCTACTTGACTTAGTTTGACTTAATTAAATAACAACAAGAGTTATATTGTAAGTACCTACTTGAGAAAGTTCTTCAAGATTACTTATTTTTTGTAATATCAAGGAATGGCAGTCAGAACTTGTAAAAGAGTGTTTGCAAATTTAAATTCTGTTTATTTAAAAAAATGTTATAAAAGTAGAAAATATAAGCTCTTGTGGTACCTAATGTGAATAATAATATGCATTATATTAATTAAAAATTGTTAAAAAACGCATTTCAATGGGAAGGGCAGTTGAACGGAAGATACTATAAAGGCATTGACAAAGAAATTGTTAATCACTTCAACTAGATTCAGAAAAACGTCGACATATTTTCAAACATTTTTATAATGAACTTGTTACTACTTTAGAAAAATTTTTAAGGCTGATTTCAGCTCGTCATCGTTATGAAAATGACAAAAACAAATTTAAATAACGATTTTAATAAAACGAATAATTCTAACAATTTTCTTTTTTCTTTCATCATAAGTTTGTTTGTATGACCTTAGAGAATCAGCCACATTAGTCGCAAGCACGCGCACACACACACTTGAGAGCTACGGCAAGCATTGATGTCCAGTTCCATAATTTAATAGAAAGGCAAGAAATTTTAGCCTTTTATTTCCACATAAACACAAATTTAATTAATTATTTTAAATAAAATAAATCTAAAATCTATAAATTGAACAGTCACAAGTCATCTAAAAGAAAACGTAAACAGTAATAAATTGAAATAAATGAAATAAATGCCACGTGACCAGTAATTTTGTTTGGAACAGTAATTTTATTTCCTTCACGTTAGTAAATTAAAAATTATTAGAACAGTAACACGATTACATTAAAACGTAACATTCTGTTTCAACCGTTGGTGAATCGAATCGCGTTATTTCGACCATAGTTTGTCAGTGTTCATTGTAAACGAATAATTAATATTGATAACGCTAAAATTTACGAATTTTTTCTTGACAGTACCAGTCGTGCAATGTTGGTTGTCTAAGCTCGTCAGTCAGATAACTTGTAATCATTTATAAAAGCTCTGTACCTACTTCACACAAAATGTGGCGAAATTATTTACCTTATTATTGAAATCTAATATAAATGATGACTATTTGTTTTTTAATAAGGATCAGCACGTGGCTACAAAATTATTAGTTGACGAAATGGATCGAATGGCGCAATCTCCGCCAAAGGCGCACTTTCATAATATGGAACCGTACTTTATAATAGCTTTTAATTCGTGCGTATCATTTGTGGTTTAATTTTATTTCTATTGTATGTTGTTTGGGATTCATTTAAGATTCAGCTGATGATGGCTGAATGAGAAAAATAATATGTACATACAGGGTGTCCCGAAATTAATCCAACAAAAGGTAAACCGTATTTTTTATTTTTACCAAGTGGCCCTCCCTTCTGGAGTTACAGCCTCCTGAAGTCAACCCCTAAGAATAATATTTTTTTATATCTCAGAATCCTGTTGTACGAGAATCACTAAATTTGGTACACAGGGGTTTTATGACATGTAGAATCTGATGGTACTACGTTTTTTGGCGGGGAACCCTCCTAAGACAATTTTTCGTGGGCCCCCTTGTCTTTGGAGCCAAATAAATTTGGTCGCATATGTAAATTTCTTAAAAAATATCAGTTCACTAGAAAGCCATTAAATTTAGAAACTATTTGACTCTATACTTATTTCGTAAAACGCAATGTTCTCGAGAAAAATGTTAAAATATAATCGAATGCATGTCGTGATTCGCCATTTTCCTCAAAAACATTGCATTTTACGAAACAAATATCAAGGGGCAAAAAAGTTTTTTAATTCAATGGCTTTCTAGCTAATTAAAAAAAAATCAAATTTGCGACCAAATTTTTCTGGTTCCAAAGACAAGGGGGCCCACGAAAAAGTATCTTAAGGGGGTTTCTCGCCAAAAAGCGTAGCACTGTGAGATTCCACATGTCATAAAACCACTGTGTACCAAATTTAGTGATTCTCGTACAACATGGTTTTGAGATATAAAAAAGACTTCTTAGGGGCAGATTTCCGGGGGCTGTAACTCCGAAAGAGGTTGCTAGTTGTCAAAAAGAAAAAATACGGGTCCCCTAAATTTGTCTTAAGAATCTATGACCAAATTTTGTTGCATGAATTTCGGGACACCCTGTATAGCATTTTGCTTATATTTTATAAGTTTTTTAATAACACCTATTTTCACTTTCCTAAATACGCCCCTGTGCACTTTTTTTGAACACACCGTGGGTGCGTGCAGTTGTTTGCTTCGTATATAGTGATCGTCATATAGTTCATCTGAACTAGGTCAATGTCAGAGGTCACTGACATTGAGATTTACAAATTAAAAATATAATAATATATATTTCAATTGTATCACATTCGTAAATTATTTACATTTACGAATTAGTTTTACTTACAATTAATAACGGATGCCTGTACACATATACGTAGAGATGTTTTAAAATCTTATGAGCTTTGACCTTCATATGCGCAGAAACAAAATTCCGACTGTCGCGTCGCCTAAATTATTCTACGTCCTAAAAACATTACACCTATTATTCACAGTCTCTCTCGAGCTCTAGTGTAAACAAGCCTTTGATCCGATTACAAATATGATAATAAAATGCCCTATTCTTTATTATTTTAATTTAAACAATAAAAATATATATAACGAACGTTCGCCAGTTGACTTTATTGATGCCCGAGCGCCTTAGTTCATGTCTACCTGTAATGATGCACATGGTCTAGTTCTGAGTCAATGTTTTCACAACGTGCTTATTAGAAGAATTATGGGGATACGCCACGCCTTTCGCGCATTTCGCGGCTCATGAGATATTAAAACACCTCTACCAGTTAGTTAATATTTAATAAATCTTGCAAAAAAAGTATTACTTTTTAAAAGAGCTTTGCTCACATCGACATCAAAAAAAATTACTGACTAACACATGTCACAAAGTCATACAAAGGCAATCTGTTTTTACAATATTATCCACTGTTGTTAATGGCTGAAAAATTTCCGAGTTCGTTGCCCTGTCGTCGGTTTAAAGTTCTTGACATGTCAAACTCAGTTTCAGAGTTTCTTCTGAAGAAGAGAGCGATATGTCTCACGAAACGTCAAGAAACCTAAACCAATGGCGTGGCAACCAGTCCAGAACATGCTAAGTCATCAAAAACTACTGCCAAATAAATTTTGTGAAAATTCAAAGATCACCATTTTTTGAGTGATCATTTCTTACTCGCTTAGATTGCCCACACCCATTACGAAACACCCTGTATATGAAACATCCTTTCAGTACCCCCGAGGAATAGGTTTGTCTGCTTAACTTAAAATTAATCTGTGACTGTAAATATTAGGCATATCTTATAACTGCGGGTTTGTTTATAACTATTTATAACATACAGGGTGTCCGGAATCTAAACCGACAAACGAGGACAGCAAATTCTAGGCAAGGGTTATTTATTTATTTATTTACAAAAATATGCTTTTGAATTCTCATAAACATAAGTCTAAATATTGTTCATACAAAAAATAATCAATTATAATGGCAAAGCTTTGTATTTTATTTCAAACAATTGCTTAATGTACGAGTTTGCTGAATCTTGAAGTCAAACAATTGAAGCTCCTTGTCAAAAGGGCTGAGAATTGCTGGAGTATATTAATTAGATCCAATATCAGAAGTGGGGCAAAAACAAAAGGAGCATCAAAAATTGCAGAGGACTTAGCGGACTATGACTTGCTTTCTACCCTTCGAGTTCATAAAACACCTAAGCGGCCAACGCACATCTAGCCTCCTTGCTCGAAAATCCCGTAAAACTAATATTTCCCATCTGCGATAAAATATGTTGGGCATAATGGTCGATTTGGCGCCTAAAAGTCCCTCCGAGGCCAGATGTGTTCATTTACCCTTGCCGGGGCTCTAATGGCAGATTAAATATTCAAGGAATTCCATAAATTGACCGTTACTAAAAGATGGATATCCCTCTTTCTGATTCCGACCCTTCCTGGGGTCTGACCGGTCAATAACTGTAAAATTTAATTTCATTTCTCTCCGTTCCACCTGTGCGATGGATGCTTTATCATAATTCTTTGAGTGGATGACGGAGGCTAATAATAGCGCCCCAAGCGTGTATTAATTTGATGGGCCAATTTGGGCCAGGGTAATTATAAATATTTTTGGCGCGATCCCCGTCAGCTTTAAGGTCTATTTATGTTTGAAAAAGGTTTCTCGGGTACCACGGTATCCCCAAGTTTTATTTATTTATGTGGAGCAGGGGTCCTTGCACCCCCTCGATATATAAAATATCAGCCGAGGTCTTACCACGTAGGTACTGACTCTCATCTAAATAATGAATTTTAAACTGGACGGAATAAGTTGTCACTGATTAATCTGTAAGTTGCAGGTAAAAAGAAAATAGAGACTAAATTATAAATGGAGCCAGTGCCGTTCCTGAATCTTCTGCCGCCCCGTGCAAAAAATTAATTGCCGCCCTACTCTTGAATGAAATTTTGAAATAAAAATACTGGTTTGAGTAAATCACGTCAAAAATCTACACCCCATCATTTTGTGATATTTGAACATGAAACAAAATTATTTAAAAAAAAATAAAAACCTTATTGTATTTAAATTCATATAACAAACTTAAAAATAAATACACAACAACCGAAAAATTACAAAAATAAAATAAGTCTATAATATAATATCTTATAATATATATTTATAATAAATATATAAATAAAATTAAAGTAAAACCCTACGAGCTTTTTTAGAAGTCAAATCGTCAATATTTGATATGTCTAAGTTTTGACAAATTTTATGTTCAATTAAAATTGTGGCAACAAAGTTTGTCAATCTTTCTTGGTACATAGTAGACGGTAAGAAATTTTTATTGAGTTTTAATTTACTAAAACTCCTTTCCCCATAGGCGACCATCACAGGTAATGTAAGAAATATTCTTAGAGCTATGGCTAAATTAGGAAAACAAGAGGTAAGATCATTGGTGATTATATAATTTAATATAAAGTAGTTTTTGGATTCTTCAAGTGATGTAACAATGGCTTTAAAACATAAAATTTCATTATAGAGCTCATTTCCATCGATATCTCGTTGAAGGAAGTTCCCATTACCTTGTAAATAAGAATCTAAATCCAAACATGATTTTCCCAAAAATTCTGGTTCCATTTCGTAAACTCGTATAAACATTTAAATAAATTATTAGATTCTTCTATTAAAGAAAATCTTTCTTGTAGTGAATTGATCGTGGTATCTAATATAATAAAATAAAAATGTACTTTAAAATTTTGTTTTTGATCAACAATGGGCTCGTCTTTTGTCATGGCACTTTTTTTTGACGAATAATAGGAAATTCGGGCAAAATATTAACTTCTGCAGCTATTGATTCAGCTTCTTTTATAGGTAAATGAAATTAAAATTTTCAGTTCTTTTTTCACTAATATAGTTAAAAATATATAAATATATAAAAATATTAAATTTTTTGAGGCAGTTACACATTCGGAAATATTAATTTTAGGATTTTGAGACATTTTACTAACGTTAATTTCTGATAGAAGATCGTTGCAAATTATCAATGAGATAAATTTATGTGAAATAAATTTCTCCACTAATGCTTGTGCTGTAATTCTAGTTTTTAAATCTTTTTTCTTTCAATAATGTTTAAATTTATGTGATGTCTAGCAAGAAAAAAAGTTATAAACAAAACAAATTTTGAGTTCTAGGTTAAAGTGCCCTCTAGCGGCGCATAACGTCTATTTAGTGGATGTGCCAAATGTGACTAATCGAACTTGAATTAAATAAATTATTTAAATTGAAAAATAAAAAAAATGTAACTTGCAAACAATTGATAATTCGAAAAAAAAATTCATTACATACTGCTATTATTTTAATCCGTAGAATCACCTCCCGGAGTTTCCTGACGGACTTTCAGAACACCCTGTACAGAAAATGTTTTCTACTTCCCCATCAGGTATTTTTTTCTAAATATTTAGCAGGTAACTAATTTTTTCTCTTTATAGCTATATCAAAATTGTCTACAATTCTATTATCGTTATTACATATACATTTTTATCAGATATTAAAAAAGTACTGGAAATTTAAGTCTTTATAACATTTATGTTTAAAATAGGTGTACACCATACAGTTCACCATAAGTGACCCCCCACTACTTCACTTGTTATAAAACGTCATATTTGACATTTTTATTCTAAAATTTGCTATAAAAATATTTTTTTTCTATGTTACATTGATTTAATTTATAAATGAATGAATTTTAAAATCTATAAGTCCAATGTACCTTGACCCATATTCTTTTTTAATTTTAAAAATAATTAATTGTAACATAATTTTTGCATCATGATAGGCACTTTTTTGAACGCCAATATTTAAAAGTGTCAATATTTTATTGCCATAACTAACTGAATAAAAAATAATAAAAAAAGGATGATGAAGTCTAGAAAACCTGAATAATAATTTCGAAATATTGAACATAAAAAATATTTAACTGTTTTAATATTTTAGAAAAAATGTCAAATTTGTCTTTATACTGGAAGTGATGTCACAAATTTCGCTTATCTTTACAATCTTTGGACAACCCCATTGCGGTAAATGCTTTTTTTTAAATGAAGTTCTATGCACATTTTTTGGATTTCACTGTAAATAAAATCAGCCACTTTATTATATGTACCTACCTCAGAAACATCTTTTATTCCCTATTTCAGTTTGACCCAGCAATACTTCTTTTGTCTTCAACTTCAGAACATCCTCTTTGAAATAATAATTTATTTTTGTCATTATTCTCCGAGGTAAAAGCGTCACGAAGTGGTGGAAGGGGGGCAGGGGGAGGGGCGGTTGCTCTAGAAATTCGAAAAAAATACAAACATTTTCTTAAGCTAAGAAAGTATTAGTTTGAAAATTTTTAATGTTAAAAAGTAACACATTTCCATATTTTAAAAATTTTGCTCTGAAATTGTAAATTCAAAAAAATATTTTTTTTTCTAGCGGAATCAGAATAAAATTATAACAGTGCAACTAAAGCTATATACCTATGTAACGGACCAATTTTATATAGGCGGAATGAAAAACGTTTTTAATTTCTGACAATCATGAAGATTTTATTAATAAAGTGGTCGACAAATTTTCAAAAAATCCGGGAAGATTATGTTTTACCTAATTTTCGTTGAATTTCTTTATTTTTTAATATTTTTCTTGTATTGAAAAGGTTTTATTAAAAATATTTCTAAAAAATTAATACACTATTTCTACCTATAATTTATATTTCTCTCGTCCTCTCTCTTATCTTGCCATCTTTGAATGCTTTCTTGAGGTTTCTTCATTTAGTTTTTTTTTATAGAAAATAGAACGAGAAATTCAGGTACTTCATACAGTATTGCAATATATTGCAATAAATATGTTACAAAGACTACAGAAAATAAGAAATTTTCAGTACCTATCAACAAAGATTGCCTCACTTGATATTTTTTGTAAAAAAGCAATTTACTAAAATCAAATATTTTGACAACACCAACAAATTTCTTGCACCACTGCTTCTATAATTAAGTATTATATTAAATATCCTCTTACAGCAATACGTTCTATAAATGCTATTATGTTAAAAAACTATAAAAAAAGTTTGCATAATTTCGTTTTAACTTTTGTAAAAATCTTGCAGCATATCAATATCTATTTTATGAATATACCTATTTTAAATCAGATATTTTAATTCGAATTTATACTTATGTATAAAAATTTTAATAAATAAAATGTTACTAAGGAAAATAGGTACGTCATATCTATAATCTATAATCCAGTATGATACTGATAAGAGCAGGTACTTTTCTAAAAAGTCATAAAAATTTCAATGCCGGATAGGCAAATAAAACAAAATGTTATACAAAAAAAATGTATTACCAATTAAACAAAATCCTGAGTACAGCTTTAAGTAATATAAATAATATCAAATACAATTTAATTTATTTAAAGTAAATACAGAGATGACAGATCAAAGTATTTGGTAAATAACTAATGAAATTTGAAATTTTTACATGCAGAAATGTAACATATCCACTCAGTCTCAAATTGCAAAATGTAGTTCAAGTTAAATGTTTCTATAGAATATAGGTATTTTTTTTAACTGCATATCCTACATTTTAGTAAACATTAACTCCGAATGAAAAAAAATTACGAAATACTGAATAACATTATACTTATAAGGTGTATCTAAATAAAAAATAAATGTAAAACATAATATATATCTACATTGTTAATGATATATACAAATGTAGAATTTTAAACGGATAGACAACTACAGAAATAGTTTATACATTTTTTTTCTAGAACATACATACATTATTTTTTATTTTATTTTAATATGTAGCAATATAAAAATAGGTACTCTTACTAATACTAATTCCTTAGAATTAAAATAGTCAAAGAGAAATAGAAATGATATAAAACAATATTTTATAGACAAAATCCTTGGTGTTTGAAAATTATTACCTACACTCAACGCTTGTACTTAATTTAAAAAAATATATGTATATTGTAACATCGTTTTCTATAATAAGTAACAAATTGTAACAAAACATTTTTAAGTTTAAACATACTTACATATTTTTTATATAACATGTTACGGATATATATGTATATCTTTCACATTTAACATTACAACTATAGTTTACTTTGTAATTTCTTGAAAATATGTTAAATATAAAATAAATTAACAGATTAAATAATATTATCACTTCAATATTTTAGATTTTTTAGAGCGTAATCTTCTTAATCGCTCGCTTAATCGTTTACGATTTATAGTACTAGTTAAACAGACATTAAAATCCTTACATACATATTTATTTAATTGTTCTACTGAAAGTCTCTGTAAAACTACAGACACATGGAAATTATCGCAGTTTTTTTTTTCAGGTAGTAAGTCCTCTCTTTTCATCACCACTGTTAAAGGTTTACACATTTTTAATAAAAAACTAAAGTTCTGATCACTCGTGTTAAACTGTTTCTTAGGAAATTTGTAAATGTGAACGTCACTATTTTTATTGTCTACAAATGTAACTTCGTAATGCTGTGGGGTTTTCTTCGGAGGGCTTCGGTTGACATACCACTCTAATCTTTCTATTTTCTTCGCTGTCGAATTTTCTGGCAGAATATAATTTTCTCGTTTTATAATAGCTTTTCCTACATCCGAAGATATAGGTACATGAGGGCAATTGTGCAATTTAATCAATTTTGAGAATTGTGGAACGGTAGAAGTTGTTGTTACGCAATTATTGTTAAGACTGAGACCCAGAGACATTAAAAATTGCTGTTGGGTCAACGGTTCAGGCTTTTTTGGAACTTTAAAAATGTCTTGAAGATAAACAACCGCTTTAACAGGTCTGTTAAAAGTTTGTTGCACCCGAAGAGCACTTTCGTTTTTAGAGGTGAGAGTTTTTCGTTTCTTAACATCATTCCCTTCGGAAATAACCTTTTTTCTCTTAGTGCCCCTCGTCTTGACTGATTCAAAATTCTCGTCATTTATCCAAGCACCTTTAGTCCTATTAGCTGGGAGCCATGTTTGTTTGACAGATTTATTTCTGAAAAATTCACAACACTTTATAACAAGTCGCTGTAATACTAGTCGAAACTCTTTCGTTTTTACTTCACTAGATAACAAATCGAACTCGAATATAACATCCCTTGGCCACCACCTAGGTTTGGTTTTATTATTAACCATAGAAACAGATTTTCTTCCCGCCTCAGCCGATGTATATTTCACTAAATTCCCTACAAGTCGTTGCAACTTCCAACTACTCATTCTTTTTACAGAATCCTCAGGGAATTTTCCATTGACGACATCACTGAATGTCTTTGATTGATAGAATAAATTACGGAAACTATCATCCATTACACTACCAAAAACTAGCTGTCAAATTCTTATTTATCAAAATTGGCGTCCTCCAATCTTACAATCTGACCGACACTTGAGACACCAATGCGCAAGCGCATTCTACTTTATTTATTTGCAATATACAAAGGAACGTGTTATATTCTATTTCACTTTTATAAACACAGTGATATTTAATTAATAAGCACTTTAATGGTGTAATACGTATAACATCAATCGTATTGTCCGACACCATTCAGTAGACTGCGGCCATCTATGGATCGATAGCGCAACTAAGGCAGTATGCGCAAGTCAATCTAGGGTGGGGCACAAGAATAAGGTAAAGCTTGGGCTAAAATGTTAAAACATACTGGGTGGCTCAGATTCAGATACGTAACCCCTATTTAAATTTTTCCCTGAGCTGATATCATTTGTAAAGCAGACATATTGTCGAATTTACTATAATTATTTACATAAATTGAATTAACAGGTAGAGAATAAAGAGGGACATTTCATGCAAAAATTGAAATATGACGTAATGCTTATTGAAGTCCGTTTGAATACTTCATAGTTAGTTCCAAATTTTGTTTATTTTTAAATAAGAATTGAATTCACTTTTTACGCCCCGATAAATTTGTTTATCGTCTCAATGAAATTTTGCCCATAATTAGTTATTACCCCAAGTTTTATCAAATTACACTTTAAGAGATATTTAAAGATGTGATTTGCTTTTAATTTCCGCAGTCTATAAGGGTTTTTTGGCGAGAAAACGGCTAACCCGGTTAACTATAGTTTGTTGAGGTTTGACGTTTTGGCGAGAAATGTAGTTAACCCGGTTTGGCAGAGTTTGCCTAACCATCAAACCGGACTTGTGGGTTGGTTTGGATATTAAGTTAATATTTCTATCTTTGTTTATTTATTTTCTGTTTCGTACCATCGTACCTAGTCACTACTTCGTTTTTTTAGAGGCTTGGATAGGTATAAGTTGTAAATAAAAAAATTTGATAATGGATTAACTTTGCAAAAAATACAAAATAATATATTTAAAATTGATAATAAAAAAATAGTAATCGAGTATCCAAATAACTTTAATCGTAGATATGCATATTCTATATTGTACTGTATAGATCTTTATTAACTACCTTTTTGCCGATACATTTACGTGGGAATAGATATTTGTGAAAAGGTAAACCCATTTTGATTTAATAAACTATACATTAACGTTATTTCATGGATGTGCATTTCAGATTAGGAATAACAATTATAGTATATAAGAAATAATCAAACAACTTGAGCTACGAGCACTATCATAGATTATAGGTTACGATTTCATTATTGATTAGATATCCAAACCAAAAGAATTTTTGCGAGTTCTGTCAAATGTTAACTCAAACTCTTAACACAATCAAACTCGAGCTAACCGGGTTTGATGTGGTTTGGCTCGCAAAAAAACCCTTTATGTCTCGAAATTTAAGCGTTCTACGACGTATATTTATATGGACTTTTATTCTTATTTTGAAGTGTTCAATGACCAGGGAATTTGATGTATGCAATTATTCGAGACATTTCGAATAGGGAATAATTTCTGTTAAAGCTACTTCCAAGGAAATACAGAACATGCAGAATACAGGGTGATGCAATTAAAAATTCCTACCTGGAAAAATCGGAATTAAAAAAAAATGAAAAAAAACCCAGACAAGTCGATTTTCTTTTCAAGGGGGATACGCGATGGCGTAAATTTTGATGTCTTGGAAACTACCCCTTTGGCAGGGGCGTAAAATACTCTTCAACTTTAAAAGGCACCTTATGTTGAGTGACACCTCATTTTAAAGCTTTTTCAATTCTGCTCATGAGAGCATATGACTTTTTAAATTTTGGTTTGGATCAAGTCAATGAAAACGATCCAGCTGATCGGCGCGTGCTCGAAGGAATCCAAATTTTTATACTCAATCTGTTTTTCTTATGAATGTACGTTCCAACTGGATGGTCGCGTCAACCGCCATAATTGCCGCTACTGGAGCGATGAAAATCCACGCATTTTTCATTAAGCTTATCCAAGGAAATTTAATGTTTGGGCGTGCATACTGAGAGACCACCTCATAGCGTCTTTCTTCCTACCGGGAATTCTGGATGGAAACATGTATCTGAATCTACTTGAAACGAATGTCTACCCGATGATTGTGGAAGTATTGGCAAATAATGGCAACCAGGCCCGGTCTGGCTCTTTCAGAGACCGTCGGGAAAAATCGAAATCGGGGCCTATTTGGTTATGTCTGTTATTAGGGTGCATACAATAAATCTTTACCCGAAAAAATCGTGCAAATACTACAACTAGATACCTATAATTTTTTTTAAACTTTACATTTTGTTTTATATACAGTATGTTACAAATTCGCTTCTCACTACAGAGATCTCGGAAACGGTAAGAGATACGAAATAGCTTAAATGGGGGCAAAGTTGCGTAATCAGGGGACCATCATTATGTCTCTAAAAAGTTTTCGAAATATTAAAAAAAAAACGAAATTTTGGAAATCCGTTTTTGTTTAATTTCAGCCTTATTTGAGGTGATATGAAAAAAGAAGAACACTCTCATGGCCACTTTTTGCCCTCTATTGAATAGCATAATCAATTTTTATATGTAACGTTTCGTCCCTCCAGGACCATCATCAACTTCATTTTTTTAAATACGACCCTGGAAATTTTATTACATTTTTTGCAAGCCTTCATGACCCCCAATACTGTACTGCCTCAGCCCGAACCAGATTCAGATTGTGTCGAAAAATTAATCTTCAGTGTATTCGTTCCAAAATCTAATTTTTTTATTTAGATTTCTTTGATTATTGAATTATCGTATACTGTAAGTGTCGTTAGACCCTGTGAAATCCATCTAGTTATTTAAACTATTACCATCACGCGTTATAATAAAACATTTATTATTATTAACTACTAGCTTTTACCCGCGGCTTCGCTCGCATTGAAGCCATTAAATAAGAATCAGAGACCAAGGATAAAATCACGAATTAACCACAAAAAGGACACCTAACCTGAAACAATAAATATAGAAAATCTTTCGTAAAAAATATTGTTTTTTAATTAAAAGTATCCTATGTTACTTCTAATACCTCCAAGAATATGTGTACAAAGTTTCATGATGATCGGTTAAGTAGTTTTCGCGTGAAAGCGTAACAAACAAACTTACATTCACATTTATAATATTAAGTAGGGAAGTAGGGAAGTAGGGATTACCATCACTTGGTCATACATAACTCAATAAGTTGTTGCGTCAAAATTAAAACATTATTGCAGTCTTAAAATAATTATGACAAATTAATTCTTAAAAAAAGCATACGAACAACCCAATCGCCAACTGAATATTATTCTTTAAAAAATTTCAGTCAATGTTTCAAATCATGTTAGCCTTGATTTTTTAGAGGCATAATATTGCTCCCCTAATTACGCAATTTTGCCCCCATTTAAGCTACTTCGTACCCCTTACCATTTCCGAGATCCCTGTAGTGAGAAGCGAATTTGTAACAGCCTGTATATTTATTTCTCTATCTTTCGTGTAGGTACAGGGTGATTCACTATATTTTGACCCCTCCTTTAACTTTTTTTATTTAGGAGTTATAAAAAAAAAGTGAAATACAAAAGTTGCACGAATTTTTATGAATTTTTCGAAAATGATAGTTGAAAAACAATTGAAGTCCAAACAAAATGGCCGCTGATTTTAACTTTGTTAATTTAAATGGAACACCCTGTATATTTTTACAAATTTATATAGAACGCTCCCTGTCGAGCATAGTCATATAAGGTTTGGTGGGTCCATCTCTAACAATAACCGAGATACTGTTAAAAAACGAAACGATGGTTTTTTATTAAGAAAATGAGATATCTTGTAATTGTTAGGCATTTTTCAGGCATTTCTGCCTTTTTTCCAATTACATAAAGATTTGCAGAATTAGTTGTAATATATTTTGACATATCGGATATTGATAAGATCCAAAATGAGTATAGGTATTATAACTAAATATCACTAATTAGGCCGTGAGAGGCCTAATTACTCATGGGCAATGTTATATGGTAGGTCGTGACAATGCCAGGTAGTAATGTCACAGATTACCTGCCATCTGTGGTAATGTCATGATAATACTGTTATTGACTGACAATTTGAATCATTATTTAATTAAAATAAGTTACACACAAGTAGAAAATTGAAATATTATTTGGAATTAAAATATAGAGTATGGAGAAGAATTTTATTTCAATTTTCTACTTCTGTATAACCATTTTAATTAAATAATAACACAAACTGTTAAACAATAACAATGTTGTCATGACATTATCTGTCACTGTCACGGCCTACCATATAATATTGTCTAACGGCCTAATTAGTGAGATTTGGTTAAAATACCTATACGCATGTTGGATCATATCAGTGTCCGATATGTCAAAATATATTACAACTAAATCTGTAAATCATTATGTAATTGGAAAAAGGGCAGAAATGCCTGAAAGAAGCCTAACAATTACAAGATATCTTATTTTCTTAATAAAAAAACATCGTTTCGTTTTTTAACAGTATCTCGCTTATTGTTAGAGATGGACCCAACAAACCTCATATGACTATGCTCGACAGGGAACGTTCTATCCAAATTTGTAAAAATGTACAGGGTGTTCCATTTAAATTATCAAAGTTAACATCAGCGGCCGTTTTGTTTGGACTTCAATTGTTTTTCAACTATCCTTTTCGAAAAATTCATAAAAATTCATGCAAATTTTGTATTTTACATTTTTTTGTAACTTAAAACAAAAAAGTTAAAGGGGGGGTCAAAATATAGTGAATCATCCTGTACACTGTTTATAGGGGTATAAGGCAAAATAATAAAATTTGTGTTATTTTTTTGACCTGGGAAAATCCCATTTCTACAAAAGAATCAATTTTCGTTTGTACGTTCTTCTTTTTTCTTTTCAATTTTTGGTGGCTATATCTCAGGAACATACAAAAAATTTTCTTATACCTTTGGCGCCTCGTTAGTCGTTTGGGGGCCTATCTTCCAAAATAAGTCGGGTTTTGCCGACTTCCTGACCTGTCCAGATCGGGCTTGATGGCAACGCTTTGCCAGAAGAGAATGCGTTGTTTCAGGAGGGTCATGCCCCACTACATCACAGACAAAATAGCTATTAGCTATCGCCCACTACATTATATACCGTAGCTGTGCGTGATTTTCTTAATCAGAACTTTCCAAATCACTGGATATAACGCAGAGGTTTAGTGACCTCCCAGATGGCCAGATCTAACGCCCTTAGGCTTTTTTCTATGGAGTCAAAAATTTATGCAACACGACCGAACTCACTTGAGGCGCTTCGTCGGCAAATTGTTAAAGATTGTCGTCAGATAACTGCCGAAATGCTTAGAAATGTCCGTTCGGAAGTGGAGCGATGATTTTTTTATTTTATGGAAGCAGAGGGAAACCAATTGGAATATTTAATAAAATAACATTATTTCATTCATTGATATTTTGTCTTATTCTTTAAGTGATGATTTTATTGTCATATCCAAATCAAAATTTAAAAAGTCGTGTGTCGTCGTTAACAGAATTGAAAAAACTATAAAATTAAGTGTCAGTCAACATAGGGTGCCATTTAAAGTTTAACGGTACTTATTTTATGCTTCTGCTTAAGGGGTAGCTTCCAAAACACCAAAACTTACGCCATCACGTATCCCCCTTGAAAAGAAAATCGACGTGTCTCAGGTTTTTTTATATTTTTTTTTAATTCAGATATTTTCCTGGTAGGAAGTTTTAATTGGAACACCCTGTATATTTGGCAGGGCTCGCTGTAAATCTGATAAGAAATATATATATTGCATACAAGGTAGACGTAAATAGTGAATACCCAAGCAGAAAGACTATGACATCAATTCATAATTATTTTGCCCGATCGAATAACAAAATCCTATCGCTCTTCTTGACAAATGACAAACACATAACAGAAACCATTGTTGTAATGTCGTTTATCTCGGTAACAGGTTTCTGTTTGTTATTGATGTGGCTCATAAATAGCAACTATGTGTAATATTATTACAAGACCAATATATAACCAAACCGAGTGCGGCTGTTGATAAACGAGCTTTACTTATATAACATAATTTTAACATTTACCGCGTGGTTGGCTGCAAACCCCGACACGTGTACACACTTATGGCATTAGATGAAATATGGGGGTCGCAGGCTGGAACTTGTTGAAAACTCGTGGAGGGCTAATCAAGAAAATGTTTCTATAATCAACGACCAGTTTGTTAAAGGAAAATTACACGCCAGAATGTGGTTAATGGGATCAATTCGGTCGGGCGATGTCCTCAGACGAACGCAAATTATACTTTTGTTGGTTAATTGCCTCTTCAAAGGACAGATATATGATTGCTGTCTTGTATTCGTTGGGGAAATTATTAAGTAGAAACGTAAAAGTGATCTTTTAAGGTAAGAGAGGAACGTAACAAATCATTGCCATAATGGTAAATAACTGAAAAGAAAGACAGTTTGAAGATTATATCAGCAAATTGAAGGGAAGCGCTTATAATTTATATAAATAGAATTTTGAATGGTACCTACTGATGATAAAGTTTTTTCGATAAGTGAAACACAATTTAAGTATTTCAATATTTATTTATTTAATTCAAAAGTACAATTCAATAAAGCAATAGAGTTATGTCTCAACAAATGTCGTATGGATTGTATTAAGTATGTGTATAGGTATAAATATTTGCAATATTCTTACTATAATCTTGAACAAAGAAAAATTTGTTCACTAAAGTAAATAAATCTTGGCAGAAGAAATATGTTCATGTTTTAATACAAATGCAGGCAAATAATTCTCGATTAAAGATTATTTGTACCAGAATATTGTTGGATTGTGTTAGGAGATAATCCAAAAGGCCACAACTTTATTGGTGGGTACTTAAAAAAGATTGAAAGCATAATTTTATTTGGAGTTTCAATATCAACTTATTAATAAGTAATTATTTTGTTTCAAACTAAAAAGAACACAAGTTTCAAGTCTAACCTAAGTTCACTCTTAATTTGTTTATATAATCAAGTAATATAGTAATATAGAATTGAATATATATATTTTTTGAATTTGTACTCGAAAAAAAAAGTGTTTTACACTACGGATTACAATGACTGATATTCGTATTTGTTACTATCTGTGTTAGTTGGGAATACATCTTAATAAATTGCACTACAGGAAAAAATTAAAGGAACATCAAATTTTCAAGAATTTTTCAGTGAAAAATGGTCGTATCGAGAAAATCAAAACAAATACCTTGGGAAAAAAATTTTCAATTTTTTTTAGGACGGTTCATGGACTCACGAACATTTTTTCAAACTCAATCTATACAGAAGTCAGTTTGTTCATTTATTCAGCTTCAATTTGATTTTTGCAAGGTCTTCGTGCGACTATTGGTTGCTGAAGTATTGATGGTTGAATGAAAAATAACACTTTTGTCTTTAATCATCGATATTTCTGCAATAAATTATTGCACAGTAAATCCAACCGCAGTTTTGAAAATTGAATAAATTCTCTACAAGGGCCTGTCATGGTTTTTTTCGTGCTTGACATCAATTTGAAAAAAGTGAAAAAAATTACTCATAGATTTTTAGAAAACCTACCGCTAATTTTCAAATATTTATAAAAAAAATTGTGTAAAAGCCGGGACGTGTGGTAGTTTATTTGTTAATTCTAGGAACGGATGGGACAACTCAGACAGTAAAATATTTCAGTCAACATTAATTGTTGAAAGGTTAAAAGTTTTCAAGTAGGTTTAGCGTCGCCATAAAGTCGTCGAGGGACTAGTGCCTTTTATCACCGGGAGTAATAAATTTGCAAGGCTTTATGAAACTAGCAATGATTTTGAACAAGTAGACTTAGATCGTCGGAGCCATGTGTTAGGCATCTGGTATCGACTAACTGCGTCGGTTCAGCCCATGGTGAAAATCGATATTTCTAATAACGCGCGAAATACATTCGAAAAGACGTAGGAATTCCAAGATATTTAAATAAGTTATTAGAGTGTTGTGAGAGAAATAATAATAGATCAAATAGCAGGTTTTTAGGCGGATTTTCCAAGCTATAAGCATAGATTAAATGAGATTGCTAATCCGTCCCGTGTTGCTATTCGGAGTCACAAGAGGAAGTTGTAGTGTTACTTGTAAGTTCAGTTTAGTCTCAAAATTATCCAAACAATTGTAAATTCAATCAATTAGGTATTAACATGGTATAGTTAAGCTATTTAAACCCTATATTCAGGGAGCCCACCAATAAAATAAGAACAGAAGCTTTTGGACCCAAGAAATGGGCGTGTCGAAGCGAGGTGTCGAATTCAGGAGATACCTCCGAGAAAAAGGCAGTTCCTCCTTGGTTTCCACACTGGGCAGTGTTCTTAATTTTAGAGTGTCGTCGGGTTAATTTAGTAACGGATAAAGTCTTTCCAAATTTTGCTATGAATTACGTTGGGTTCCCTGAATCTCGGATTGCATTATCGCGTGTAAATTAATTAATAATGTTTGTTCGAATCCGTTGTGTCTTCGATATTTTGTTTGTTTGTCTTGTTTTTATTGTTATTAAAAACCTCCCTAAAATGAGCGACGTACGGTAAGCGTCTGAAATTCATTCTCTGAACGTACAACATTTCTAAGTTCACACGCATCAATTAAAGTGTATATGATAATTAATTGTAAACTCCCTTTCGAGAAGTATGTAAATGGTAAACTCTTTTGAAATCTAATATCGTTATGATACTGGTCAAAACGGGAGATAGATAAATAAATAAATGACCCGTCAGGTTACAATTGGGAGAAATTTTTACACCTGTCCAGTCCAAATTTCCAGTCCATGGACAATCCTAAAAAAAAATTGGTAATTCTATTTTTGAGGTATTTATTTTGATTGTTTGATAACCTTAGCTCAAGATAAAAAATATCTAAAAATCTTGAAATTATAGACTTGCTGCAAAACGCTTTTTTTATTATCTCGATACGTTATTTTTTCACTGAAATTCACACACAACTTTTCGAAAATCACTAAAAAACTCATGACAATTTTTTGCATCCTTAAATTTTTCCAGTAGTGTATTATCAAGATAATAATTAACACATTATTTAAGTCTTTTAACATTCCGTCCCTCAGACAGAAGAGACTGTTCTGCTTTAACCTTATTCTTTGTGTTGTATATTATGTACTTTTCTCTGTCAGTGGATATTAATCTTATTTGTTAATTAATTATGGCATCTCTCATTAATTAATTGGGTTTTGAGAATAAATATATTCAATACTTATTTTATAAATATGTTATACCAATTAATACCTATTCTTTAAGTATATGGCATCTAAGAAATAATTATTTGTTTCCTATAGATTTAGATACCAAAAGAGCAGTTTGTAAAACATCAAAATAATAAATCTATAAATAAATGTTTAAATCATCGGAAAAAGTAAATGTTGCAGTGATAATTTGGTAGATATATGATTTATGAAAATGAGAAAAAGTAAAGGCCTCAAATTGAACCCCTGGGAAATTCCCTTCAGTAATTATTGAAACTGACATGCAAACTTCAGATCTTACACCTCCATATTAATCTGAATTTAATATCCTTGATATAACATCTTACAACATTATCACTAGTGCAACAATTTACATCACATCCAGACTTTATAATTTTTTCTAAATTTATAAAACAGTATTTAAAACTAACACCTAATTTCCTCTAATTTTTGTCGTTTTCTCAGGTATTTTTAATTTTAAAATAGGCATGTTGCATCTTGTGATGTATCACTGTAGTCTAATCTACATTTATGAAAATTTTAAATGGAACTTTAATAAATCGAATTTAAGTTTTACGTCTATTTAGCCTTGTTCAGGAATAAAGACGAGAGCACTCTTTCTCTCCCTCATTATGCTACAGGAACACTCACTAGCTTTCGCAGTGGTATTCGAGTTAGATAAATACGTAATCATCCATACCGACGTTGGATGAGGCGAAGAGCTGTCTAATGATGTGTGCAACAAGTAGGGAATATCCTTCGAGGTGTATTCTAAGGGTGTTTATAAATATGTATATTGCTGATGGTGCGGAATAAATTTTCACCGCAGGATTTAGCTCGCTTAAATGAATCTGATTTTAATCGCAATTAAAGCCAGTAATTTAATAGGTCGCTGGCATTCTCAGCGTTCCAGAAAAAATACACTTACAGTAAAAGTAAGGACAAATTCCAGCTTTTATCTTTTATTGAAGGTAGGAGAGACTACGGTTTTATTGCACCATTTCCGTTCTTTAGAGAGCATTTAGGACTAATATGTTTAATTAAGGACCCAAAAATTTATATACAGAGTGATTCACAAATGGTGACCAAAATGAAATCTCTTATTCTTTGGTGAATTTTAAAGGAAGTCTTTCCTTATTAAATAATTTTGCATGTACTTTATACATTTTGTTGACTCTTCATCACAAGGATATTATTGCATTTGCATTACACTAAATGCAAATTCATCACAATTACAGCATTTGCACATGTCGCAATATATGCAATACAACTACTTAAGTATACTTATTGCGCATTATTGCATAATAGTTATGCATGTGAAGATACCATTTTCCACCACTGATTTGTAGATGATTTAAATGATTTCCTCTTTTACGTTTTATGTAAATAAGCTTAATACTGCAATTTCCTCATTTTAGATATTAATGTTATTGAAACTGGTAATCTCGTTGATGAATAATTATATTAAGTGGAAGTCGACCTTTATTTACTGCCCTATTATATTCGCAGAGGAACAGATTATGTCTGTCATAATGGGAAAGAGCAATATTAGTCGCGTTGGCAGCGAGTATATTGAGGTAGACTAGTGTCAGATATAATTTTCATTGTCTTGTGGTCCGGCGCCCCTATTTTCTTGATACGTGTGCTATTAAACCACAGCGGGACGCTTTATTCTGTCGCACAATACACCTCGGGTCACGAACTCGTGAGCGGATGATAGTATTATTTAGAAAACTTGTGACAGAGAGATTTTTTGAAACTCGACAGAGGCTTCATGTATTTAAAATTTTAGTAACTGTAATTAGTCATTAGGTACTAACTACAGTCACTAACAATCACTGAAATTTTGATATAAAGTTAATTAGAGTTTTAAATATTACTGAGAATGTATACATAAGCCTACTTTGAGAAAAGTCACTTATTTTCTTCACCGTAATATTGTAAGAGTGAAATTAAAAGCCTCTTTTATTGAAAACCGTCCACATTAGGAAGTTCTGACAAGAGTACATTATTGTTAGAAAATAAAATAGTACATTAGAAATTGGTGCCCAAATGGTAAAAAACCTAACCTTAAATAAATTAGAACTTAAAATGTAATAGGAATGTAGCCTAACTAGCGCCCTCTATGAAATATCCAAAAAATATTTAGACCAGCGTATTTGGCGTCCGTAAAAACCCCGGAATACCTAATTTCATAAAAAATATTTCGCACCGTTTAATTACCATCTACCGTCTATTTAAAAATGTTTATTTTGTCGCTCTGTATCTCGAAAACGAGAGAAGATAGACATATAGCTCATACGATAAAAAATTCTTATTTTTTGTCGTACTATCACCCCCTGAATTTACGGGAGGGCTTTCTGAAACACCCTGTATACAATTTATTGTCACAGTCAAGTATAATTGAAATGAACGGGTGGCGACACGTAAGCGAAAACGATAGATCGTGAGTTGAAACCCTCAGATGGTATTTTTTTTAAAACAGTTTTACAAAAAATATTGCATGATACATTTGTGAAAAGTGGTTTTATTTTGTTCGTAGGGCTGCTCCACTCACTATGCACGTTCCACAATATTCCCCACACAAAATAAAATGTCACTTTTAACTTTAAGTTTTCATTGACGAAGATATTCCCAGTTCCAGAAATCACAGGGAAATGTAGGATGTTTACAAACATTGAAAAGTAAATAAATTATTGAGTGCGAAAATTGAATATTATTGTTATCTTTTTTAATACCTACTATTTGGTTATTGTTCATTTGTGTACCTATTATGTTTAATTCTCTTTTCTCTCAGTGGAATCGAAATTCGGAGGGTTTATATAACATTATCTAGTTTGACAAACTTTCTGATCGTAGGTAGGTGAGCATTATATTTTTACAATGCCGAGAGACATTGCTATAAAATTTTAATAGAGCCTGATTTAGACTTAGCATTGACTTATCCACTTAAAGTATGGTTGAAAATTTTAAAGCAGGTCACGTCGCGCCGTAGTCCCGTACCATAGATAATACCTATATATTATTGCCGAAGAACAAGAGGGGACTCCGAGATTTATGCCACGAAAACATCTCCTAGGAGATCTGACCCGATCAGGAAGGGATTTACTTATTTTCACTGACGTTCTGCATCGGTCTGGCGAAATTTATTCGCCTAGAGTGCATTAAATCCACGCCGACCGATTCCATAGCCGCCAGCGAAAAAGGATGATTTTGGCGATTTTATCTCTCTGGTAGTGTATAATAAAATGTATCGCTGCAATAGGCAAACGTGAAAAATAAACATATTTCTGTCTAGCAGGCAGTGATTTTTTATTTAAATTCAGCATTTTCGGCAACAGTTCCTGGCAGTTTTGGTAAAAATTTGGCCACGCATTCCAAAATTCTGCACTTTTCGAAAGTTGTGTGATTTCCGTTATTAATATGCCTTTAGTCAAAGTTCTAATGAATTTTAATAATCTCCAGTCTATTTATTCATTACCGAAAGTTAAAATATACTTTGTCCAACAGTTGAAGTTTTGCAGGTTAATTTTTAGTGAAATAATTGAAATTTAGATAAAGATAAAATCATTAAACAATTAACTACTTATTGGTATTTATATTAAAATGAAAACTTGCATTGTGAAATAGGATTCCACTACCGAAACTAACTCAACTCAACTTTAGACATTAATATTTGTTACTGTAACCATGCAGTAAAAGTCATTTTGTCGATTTTTCAATCTCCAAAACGCTTCAAAGTAATAATAATGTCTGTATCACAATCAGCTAAGAAGCTAAGTAGCTGCTGATTTACGAAGGCAGATAATATATTTCTGGATTTCCTAGTTTTAAGAATCTGACAATATCTATACGTCGTCTAGCTGTTCTGTGAACACAAACTTAAATATTTTTTTCTTACAACAATAATAACAATAGCAGCATTAAATAAGTAACATACCTAAGAAAGTAACATTATCCTAACGAATCTTTTGAATTTTGCATAACTAAAATATCCTTCACCGAGTGTGACGCTGTTGTACAACCGGTACATATTATATTTAAAACCTCTCTCAAAGAAATACGTTTTATGCTGATGAGGGCTGAGTAAACGATTGGGTCTAATATTGATATTATGCACATCGCTGTGAAATACAATTTTGTTGTATAAATAAGGTGGAGTCTTAGTAAGTAAAAATTTATGATAAAAACAAAGTGAGTAAACTTTCTCCGTCTGAACATATCCAACCAGCCAAGTTCATGCAACGTATGCGATACATGACAAATTTACGAATACCAAAAATAAAACGTATACACGCATTTTGAACGCACTGGATGAGGTTGCTGCTATCAAGATCTAGGCAAGGTCCATATACAGGGGCACAAAATGAAAACTGGGATAATATCAGTATCTCATAAAGCATTCTCTTAGTATTTAACTTTAGATATTTACGAAATATTTACAGAAGTCGCAATCCTAGATATGCTCGTTGGGTAATTTTTTTAACTTGTTCCCTGAATCTTAAGTTGTAATCTAAAATTAAATTAAACCTAAGTTTTTTTGCACTCTTAGAAAATTCTAGCAAATGCCCATTTATATTAATCTTATTTAATTTAGAAATATCAAAGGCTTTAGTCTTCTTACCGAATAAAAGTAAAGCCGTTTTAGAAGGATTTATACTAAGAGAATGCTGTAAGGACCTATCAAATACTGTATTTAAATCATCATTTACCTTATGCGTAGCTGATTGATAATCTTTAGGGTACAACGAGTAATATAATTGAGTATCATCAGCATACATGTGAATGGAGCAATATTGAACAAATTTTGTATTTTGTATAAATTGTAAACAAAGGACCTAAGATGGAACCCTGGGGAACTCCTTTGCAGATTGATCTAGATTGAGATCTATCACCCTTTTCAAGGAACGTACTTATTTCAGAAACACCAAACAACGAAACACTGAGAACGAAAAGAGTAGACACTAAACTATTTGCATACGCATTTGTAAAAAATACAAAAGAAGCTAACGCTTGTCATTAAAGCAAACTACAATAACTAAATTAATTGCAAGCGTTAACTTCCAACTCTAATTCACAGGCGCAGATAAAAGAGTCCAACCTACGTTAAAATAGTGAGGACGTATTTTACACGGCTTAAATTATGTATTTATTTTAATTTAAACAGGACGCGCTCTATAATTCACCAAATTGTTTTTCGTACACGGGACTCGTCCTGCAGGAGCATCTATCATTCGCCGGCCGCAGGCAATTAGTATTTTGGCGTGCACAGGCCGAAAGGCCATCCGCGGACTCCACCATTTGCCGTCTGGCAATAAAACCTCGGCTTCGGGCATTAATCAGGCCAAAGTGAATGCAAGTCTAATTACGTTCCAAAACTACAAACATATTTCCTAATCAGTTTTAGCATATAGTACAAGAAATTCGGATTACACCAGCACAATCCGCTGGTGGATAATTAGTGACGGAAATGCGAGAAACTTGTGTAATTTTCGCGTATAAAGAAGGGAGGCATATTTGATTTCATTAGAAAATTGTGTAGGATGAATTATGGAGAGCCTTCATAGTAAGAAAAGGGAACAGGATTCCTTACGGGAGTTGTACCTAATTACCCTGAAATTTGTCATAGTTACAAGCCCTAAAAACTGACTGATGACATCTGAAGTCTTTAATGAAACTAATAGGAAATAAATAATTTAGATATAAACATTGAAATACTTAATCGATGATTCAATGATTGAAAGAAATCCTTTTAGAAATTACTATATCATTGTGGCTATCCATTTTATGCAAAAAACACACTCACAATAATTGCAATCATATACAAAACGTACACAATGGGCATCCTGGTACGTCTTGCAAAAGGACATAAATAACTGGCAAACGGTTATAAATCAATCTGTATCAATTTCAACTAAAACGCCAAATATCCAGACCTCCAGAAAAACTAACAAGGTAATGATGAAACTTGTGAACGTCGGTCATCAAGAAGGGGTGAGTTATTAAAAATACATCTATGTTCTTTTGCAAGACGAAGAGAGAGAGGAGAAAAGTAAAGTCAGAATTAAATACTTGATATTTGCCAGAAACGATGATTCAGTTATTAATAAAAACAGTGATGCGATTCCTCTGATGTGCTGTGGGAATGGACGATCACTGAAGGATGGTAATCGATAACTAGGGGTTTACGAAAATTTATTATGGGATTATGTCCTTGCTTTTTGATGGTTTTAGAGAGATAGAATACTGTCTAGATCACTACGAGTTAATTTTCGTAATTCTCTACTAAGTACTAATAAGAAGTAATCACTGTTAAAACTATTTCTCATAATGTGAGCCTGCCAGTATTGATTGAATATCACAACGTTTATAACTTAAATCTCACATTTTCTGTTACTCATTTCAGTATCCTTGTTCTTTACACGAGTTTGAGTAGCTTCACCAAAAGTTAAGTAGGTACTATATTCCTCTAGAACCAATTTTGGTTGCCTACAGGAACCAGTATCAAGTTTAACTCTTCACACTCGCAAAGTCTGATGCAGTGTCGCAATCATACAGCCTAATTTTATTTAAGTGTCCTCTCAAACCACAATCACAACAATTGATGAAGATACCTGCGACTGTTCGTAACTAGTTACCATTTAATGAAAATTGTTGGCTACAAACCCGTCTTGTTGGGCTCTTGCAGTTTGGGAATAATTGTGTTGAATTAAACGATATTATTTTCTGCTTAGTGGATTGTATTTTGATACATGGATTACAATAATAATTATGATATATTTTTTGTTGTTATGACATATATCAACTTTATTTACAACTGATTTTTCTTGACTACAAAATAAAAATTGCTCTATTTCGCCACAGATGGCGCTACTGAAACCTACTGTGGTGCCAAACGTGGCGTAATATTTAAAATGCAAAATAAAGCTTGGTGCAACAACAATTTTCACTTTTCTTTCTTGATGGTTGTTTGTTGAAGATCTTACCATGTTGACAAGTTAGATCTCTTATGTCAATTGTGTTGGATACACAATCCTTTATTTGACCTAATTACGTATTATGCGTGTGTACCAGGTAATAGCTGTGAGTTTAATTCTACATTTTTCGTTCCTGTGGCTATCACCTCCATGTTTTTGCTAAAACTGGATTTTGGAATTATATGGTCTATTCCCATACCTAGTGTTATATTTCCCATTAGATGAATGTCTCTCAAAGATGTTACTTTAATGTTTTTAATCAATGACAGATTCATTTCACGCTTGAAAGGAACATACTGGCAACAATCCAGATCCAGATTCTTCGATTTAGCCGATCAAGGTACAACGAATTCCTCTCTGCCTAAACACATCTCTCAATTATTTATTTTTATTTGTCCAATAGGAATCATTGATAGCATGAATAAACTACAGATATACACTTATACATAAAATATATAAAAAAATTGTCGGAAATAATTAAAACAAACCGATAAACAATAGATAATAGTTATCATACAACCAAAAGAAACATGTGGTTTTAATAAAATTTTGAACAAACATAAAAATACGCATTGTACAAGTTGTTTTCAGAGTTGGAGAGAATTTTTTAATGGTACATAGAATGCATTGTAAATAATCAAAATAATCAGAACGGTTAAAACTGTAAACTGGTTGGTATTAATAACACAGCCATATAAAAAAATCGACTTTCGAGCCCAGAGGTCAGATCATGTTTATTACACCTTTTTTGGGTCGCTGAATCCGATTCCGAGGTTCATTTAACCCCATCAGCTCAGGATTTTTTATAACCTCAAAAAAAATGATATTCTGAACAATGAAACCATAATAACCCTAAGACTCACGCTTCCAACGCTAAATCCAATTAATCAAATCCCATAAACATACATTTAACCCAATGATATTCCAACCTAATAAGCCCATAAACCCAAGCCCCATAACCTCATAACCAAGTGGAATAAATCATAGGCAATCAGTATTATTGCAAAACATAACATAGCTGACGACTCCTTGAAGACCTAAGTACTCAAACCCAAAAACTCCCATAATCTTATAACCCCATAACCTCATAGTTTTATTGACTAATTTGTAGTACGGTCTATTCTACAAATTAATTTTTCTTCAAAAGTTCTTATGAGAGCTATATGATGTACGAAATCCGCAACCAATTAAAGTTATAAAAAAAATAGATCGACTGTAATACTCGGTTCTCTGGTGAATGAGATCAAAGTACAAGGTAATGAAGTTGTGGTTAGGGAATCGTGGGACTATGAAGTATACGGTTATGGGAGTTTTGAGGTTTGAGTGCTTAGGTTTTTAAGAAATCCTCAACCACATTAATGTTTAGCCATAATACAGATTGCCTATGATTTATTAGTTATGGGGTTATGGGGTTATGAAGTTACGGAGTTATGGGGTTATAGGGTTATGTAATTTTTGGGTTTGAGTACTTGGGTTTTCAAGGAGTATTCAGCTATGTGATGCTTTGCAATAATATAGATTGCCTATGATTCCCTTGGTTATGGGGTCATGGGGTTATGAGGTTATGGGGTTATAGAATTATGGGAGTTTTTGGATTTGAGTACTTGGGTTTTCAAGGAGTGAGGATTCACATAGCTGAGGAGCTGTGATGTTTTGCAATAATACAGATTGCCTATGATTTAATCCCTTGATTATGGGGCTAGGGGTTTGAGTTCATGATTTATAAGGTTAGGATATTATTGGGATAAATGTTTATGGAATTTGGAAGCTTGAGTCTTAGGTTTATCATGGTTTAATTGTTCAGAATATCGTTTTTTTGAGGTTATGAAAAATCCTGAGCTGATGGGGTTAAATGGGCCTCGGATTCCGATTCAACGGGGCAAAAAATGTAATAATAAACATGGTCTGACTTCTGTGCCCGAAAGTCGATTTTTTTGTGTGGCTGTGTAATATTTAGAATAGGTAAAATGTATTGGGAACCTCTGGAATTTTCTCCTAAATAGAAACATGTGACTAGTTGTGGACGCAGATAGCGCGTCTGTCGTTAATATTGTTGCTAACAAATTAACAGGATATTATATTGCAGAATTCATAATTTTTCTTGTTATAAGGCTGTTCTCTAATGTATTCATCAATTGTTTATTTAAACGAACTAATTTACAAAAGCTTGGTTGGGTCTTACAGAAACATTAAAAATATGCATAGGGTAGATATATTCTTTTTACTATTTCGTAAGATGAATCCGAAATTCTCATATGTTCATTCATCCCTGAGTGCCACAGAATTTTAGTTTTATGGTCAAGAATAACTCCTCCGAGATGTTTACCATGGTATATCAAGTAGATGGTTATTTAAAATCGAATATGGTTATATTTGTCCACATTTAATGGAATCTGGTTACTACTGTACCATACATTGTATATTAAGCAAGTCTAACTCTTACTGCAGCTGCACTCAATCGAATTCAGAATTCTTAGATATTTAAGTCACTAGCATACGATAAGAAGTGAATATTAAAATCTTGGACGACGCTGTTAATAAAAAGAGTGTAAAGGATGGACCAAATACAGAACCTTGCGCCACATCCGATGTTTACTTACCACAATGATACAACGAACATTATTTTGGAACCGCTGACTTGTTCACTTTCACAATAAAAGACACAGGTATCCTCAGTGAAAACTCAAGTAGAACTAATTATTACCTAAAACTGAACTAGCATTTTTTTTACTAAGAAAGACGAGGCAGAAACTGTTCACTTTTCTTCTGTATGTAGTATGTAAGTCGGAAACAATTCCAAAGGTTCTCAATATGTTTTAACGATCATGGTTGTTATTAATTTTAACCATTTTACAGTGCTAACCATGTTTATTATTGAAAATGCATTCTACCCACCATTAAACAATTCTCTCTTAAGGTGCAAACACCCTAAATTGTATTTATTCTTTAAAGTTGTTTCATTATTTCCACGGATATGATAAATTCAAACTAAACGAAGTTTTTGAAGAGTTGTGGTAACTAAAACATTTTCTCCATCAATCTGCTATCATCCCTGCCACTCCATTCCTTCCTCCCCGGAATTAATTTCGGGCATTAGTCGGCCGAAACAGAATGCAACCCTAACTGTGCGCCGATCTAGGAGGACACTCCTGAATAAATCCGTAGCGAAGGAGTGCAAGAAATTCGTAATTCCCCAACGGTAATTAATAACCGAAACGGTCTGCGAGCTCCTCTCCGTGAACGAGGCCCTCCTGGCCCGCCGCGCAATTAAGTGGTTGCTTCTCTTAATTAGCCTTTGAAGGTGGTGCTCAATAATATAATGGCGAACAATGGAGTACAAAGTGTCCTGGCGAAGCGGCAGCGGCCCAAGATGGATCTTTTCATTTAGTATTCCATTATGGGCTAATTTATCGAATTAGACTCCTGTCCTTCGGCGGGCGGGGTTTTTATTATACCTTGGGGTTGGAGAGCTTAAGGAATTCTGATGGCTTCCCCTCAGACACGTGGGTATAAGCGTCTTGTTGTTATGTGATACAGGAGGGTCGTGCAGTTCCCATTTTGTTTATTTTCCTTTCTCTATTTGTGCCAAAATGTTCAAAGCATTTGCACAATTCGAATAAAATAGAATAGTACTCGAATTCAGAGATAAAACATTGGCTAAATTAATAAATATGTTCAACTATAAAGCTAAAGAAGGAAAACATAGTTAAAATAAAAATAAAATTAATAAAATGGTAATAAATGACTCGTTACGACGATATGGATAAATGTTGATCTAGAATTCTTGTGGTCTATAAAATTATCATTTCTGGTTTTTGTTAGAGTCAAATATGGCTATCATTACTTTTGTAGGGTTGCCAACCATCCCGAATTATTTGACCAAATTTTTCATCATGAGCTGCCCTGCGTCCTTTTAGACCTTTGTATATTTTCCCAAAACACACAAGATACACAATCCGGTAATTGAAAAAAAAAAACAGCCAGATCCTTGTTCTTAGCTAGGAAAAAAAGTAAACATAAATTCATAATAAGGAATTTTGCATTATAATATACAGGTTGATTCATTAATAATTATACATACGCTAACTGGATAATCCTGGGCTGAAAATACAGGGTGTCCCAGTGTCAGCGTACAAAAATTTACCAGGGGTTAGACCAGACCAAAATAAGATTAAAATTCTTATAAAATATTTTTCTGTGATGCACTCTCACTGAGTTACAGGGTGTTGTTTAGAAAAAAATAATAACAACTTTCCGCAATAACTCAAAAACCCTTTCAGGGATTTAAATATTTTTTGCGTGAAGTGTACATCTATTAAAGGTCATTAAAACTACATGGTGCTTATTTCGATATGACCCCAGAAGCGGCCTAGGCCAACTTGCTCATATGATTATTGATATATACAATTGACACATAACGCTTAGATAAAATATGGCTCCTTACGGAGTTACAGTGTGTTTTATTTAAAAAGTTTAGAAACTTTAGAACATATTAAAAAATGCTACAAAATCGTTTATGGCTACTACCAGAAGCGTACTACAGGGGTAGAGGGGCAGTTTGCCATTCCTAACTTCTACGCCATTGGCGGAATTTTTATTTTGATACAATTTTTCAATTCTTCAATACTTTCTATGCAATTAGCTTGCTATTCCTTCTTGGCAGTAAAGTCATTATTTCTCGAGATTTTTAAAGTTAAACTTAGAGCTGCACAATCATTTTTATTTTATTATGTCGTGTATTTTATTTGTCGTGTATTATTATTATTCATGTTTTAAAGTATCTAAACTTTATGCCAAGTATGATAGGGAAATTTCGAACAGGGTTAAAGTAATGGCCAAAAATAATTTAAAATAATACACTGTAACTCCATAAGGAGCTATATTTTATGTAAGCGTTATGTGTCAATTCTTCGTATTTTCAGCCAAGGATTATCTAGTTAGCGTATGTACAATTATTAATAAATCACCCGGTATATTCATAATATAACTAGAAATTATAATTCTCGGGAAAGAGTAAAGGCTTAATAATCTCACAATCCTTTTATTAAGACGACTAGTTTCGAGGTCTACACTTTGCACCTTATCTTCAGGTCTTCAAATTTAACTAGAAATTTGTTGTATACTTGTTTAGTTTTTTTCTATGGCGTTTACTTTACTATTTATATTTTTAGTTGATCTCAACTTAACCCAAGGAACGTATTTTGAATTTTATATTGTTTTATTCCTATTTTGTAGAGCTCAATGCTTACTCTGTGGTAGATACGTTACAAATAACGAAAAAAATGCAATGTCTATGTATTCATGTTTTGGTTAATTCATAAGACAAATAAAAAATGTCCTTAATTTTTTGCCGTTGTTCTGGATTTTTTGGTTTTTTATCCTGAAAATCAGGAATAAAGTATAATACATGTCATTTTTCAAAGTAAACTCTACTTATTGAGTTTTTTGTATAATAGAATGTATAAGACAACGCAATGTTAATATTCTATGTTCAATAAATTTTTGTCGGCCTCTATACAGCTGAAGTAGAGTTGCCCCATATTAAAATTACAAGTGACACAGAGTGTATAAGGTTTTGTTAATTTTTTTTTCAACATTTTTGGTGACACTTAGTGATTCAGGTGGACTACGAGGAAGGTATAAACATTTGAATACTTTCTGACATACAATTATTGTGACAATCTCACAAAAATTTAAAGTGTAAATGTACTCCTAAAAGTTTTAATGAGCCAGGATTTGAAATGTTTTTGGTTTTTCTTAATCTAGATATTACGGTTTCTGTTAGTTGAAATTACAGAGAAACCATTTATACTCAGTAGTTTATTTTGCGATTAATGAGGTTTGGATCATCGGCTAATTGAATAGCCAGGATTGAGTAATTCACACAACGAGGTAAATTGTTGACATAAATTAAGAAGAGAACCGGGTCATGAATAGATCCTTGTGGTACATCTCCATTAATACCGATACCTGTTGATGTAGTATTATTATGGATGGCATTTTATTGCCTATTACTGAGGTATGGATGAATACCTATCTATATAAGACCAATATTGAGAGCTGTGAAACTATACTAAGATGATTTGTCCATGATGAATGAATGAGACACATAGTCAAACACTTTGGTAAGATCAAGGGACTGGAAACATATAGAATCTTTTTACTCAAAACCTGCATTAATCTGCGATACCAATTTGGCTGTGACTAAAAGTTTTAAAAAAAGATTATTTCTTATACCATATTCATTAGAGTTAAATAGAGTAGCTTTTTCGAAATAACTTATAACTTGCTTTTAGAACATTTACAAAAAATTTTTGCAAATGTTGGTATAATCGAAATATGAAAACAGTCCCGTGAATAATGCTCATATAAATTTTAGAATATGATATCTACGATTTTTATGGAAACTATAGTGAAGTTTGCTTTTTAAATGATACTTAACCAATTAAAACATACAGGATGTCTACAAGTTCGTAGAGTTTTTAATGGTGTGTAGCATTAGTGTGTGAGTTAAGAATTTTCAATAATCAAAACTGTTAAAACTGCAGAACGGTGCTTAAAATTAATAATAACCAAAATTGTTAAAACTATTGCATGAATTATGATGAATTAATGGACAGTAGATAAACAGACGGAGCTCGGAGCCATACCGTGTGTTAACCGAACATCTTTTTGTACAGCGATTTCAATGTGAAAATTCCATCGATGAAAAACAGTTTATTAGATTTTTCAGAATAGTTTTATTAAAATGTTTTAAGGGCAGTTCATATAACTCTGATAGATACATAAATATTTCGGAAAATTAAATTAGAGCCAATGGCACTTCGGTTTCTATATTAAATTTGAGATCAAAAGCGTCTTCGTCGTGCGAGGGTTGACTATTTGCGTCATAATGTTATCGAGAAACGAAGTCCTCCATAATTGATTTAAAATTCCATGGAACATAGTTTCGGAGTATTAAACCCTTCTAACTTACAGGGTGCCTTGACACATTTAGTGTGTTTATCTTGTCTGTCAAAAAGTTACTTATAAAATAAACGTTTTATGTAATATATGTATTTGATGTTTTCACTTCTATACGTCTTTTTTTTAACTCTTTATGTCATAGAACAGCGCATCAACTCTTTGTTCCATTGGTTAACGCTCAATGCTCAATACTAGCTAGTAATAATTCAGATTGAGGCATAAAAATAGCACTCTTCAAGAATTTTGTAACAACAAATACAGGGTGATTCAGAACTTATCCAAAAAAAAGTTTTGAATGTACAGGAGACTCTTAAAAATAAAATTTTATAATTTGTGTAATTTCAGTAATCGAAATCGCCTGAAGCTACGTGAAGAGAGAGAGCATTGCGCACAGCGCACGACGTGAATGATGCTAGAGACTACAGTAGCCCAGCAATGTAAGGGTTGAAAATACTGCAACCTATAATTTTTTTACAAATTTTCTTTTTATGATATTGACTCCCTTTTTATGACGCATCTATTGCTAATTTTTTTTGGATAAGTTGTGAAACACCCTTTATATGTACAATAGTATATGTTTTTAATTATTATTGATATTTATCATATCTACGTCAGTGGCGTTTACTGCATTATGCGCAAAGTTCTTATTTCTTGCATATGTTCTAGTTTTTATTATGTGTTCCTTGTTTGCACACCATTTTAGAGTCAATTGTCTCCAATTCGAGGAAAATATTATAATGATTTTTCTCGGTGCATATTTGACCATAGTAGCAGTCCACAAAGACCCCCTTGCCTAGGACTGAGCGAAAAATATATTACTTTCAAATAAACGGGCGCAAGTGAACTTTTTTCCACAACAATAATTAACTTATAAATCAACTGCCATGAACACTTTGCGCAATGCTAAACAAGCACATCGCAGGCCCGTAGGTTTCTTTTGAATTATTTTTGTTTGCATCCAGGCTACGCCGCACGTCAGTAGCACGCAAGTGGGGCGTTATAAATGATTACGGAGTAAATCATAATCTGGGAGATGATACCGACGAACCCTTTCCATTTTAAAAACAAATGTCCGGCGCTTTTCCCAGCACTGAATTATTAGCTGGGATTACTTAATTATTAATCAAGTTTTGAAGTTACTTTTTTACAATGTGGCATTTTATGAAATTGATTTAGAAAATACTAAGCCTAATATTTTCCCGCAAGCACTTAAAATGCAGTTGTGTTGACTAGTTAAAATTGTGTAGATGTTCGACATATTTATTTGTAAAATCTGTAATACCGCTGCATACGCATTGTGTTCTGGTAGTAGCTGTAGTCGCCCAGGTGCATCAAGTGTACGAAGTGGTCGGTTATACGTCAAATACTAACCTGGCGAGCTTGATCGTAAATCAGAGAGCGCCTCCAAAAAACAAGTAAACAACAGTGGCGCGTACAGAGGTAAAATGTAGTACGTATGTGAAAATTAAAAAACAAATTGGATTTATAATAAATTACATTTAAAATAAATAGTTTATGAGAATAAAGAAATTTTTGTAGGAACAAGGGTGCCAGACGTGAACTGATCCCTTCGTCCCTTCATAATGTATAATTATTCAATTCCTAAAACCCTTAAAAGCGTATGGCACTGAATCCCTTGACAGGCAATGATTTATTACTTTACATCGAATATGATCCTACTATACTCATATCGTATATCGTCAGATAATAAACACAAATACTTTCAAAAACGAATTGATAAAGGGGAACGCCCTTATTCGGTAGAAAATTTATGATAATAGGGTAAGTACTAAGATACAATGTTCAATATTGCTTAAATTCGCGACAGACTTGTGTTATTTCATTCAAAAATTTAATTTTACTTTATAAAATTGTAAATAAATTATATAGTACCTATTTATTCGTACAAAATCTGAAATTCATGCATATATTACACATAGTCCAGACTGTATTGTCGCTCCCGCTAGGAACATGATTCTCATTCGACCTTTTTTCATAATCTTACTAAGAAAATGACCCTTGAAATATATCCGCATGTTGCCGGACGTTACTAATGGTCAAAAATTGTTTAAATATTTTTTTTTAAACAAATTCTTAATTTTCGATTTTTCGCTCGAAATATTTTTTTAATTATTTATTTTTTTTAGGTTCTTTGGGGTATCCTGAACAAAAAAGTTCCTATGCAACTTTTCTCTAAAATCTACCGTTTTCGAGATATTAACGATGTTTTGTTCGAATTTTAACCATTTTCAACGTCAATAAATTATTTTAAAAATTGAGTTGCCAACATAGTTTCCAATAGCATTGCGAATACAGAAAAAAAGGGGAGGACCTATACTAATTATTTACTTAGATTATGGAAATAATTGTCAATTATAAAAGTTAATTTTAAAAATTGTAATATAATCAGATTTGTTAACTTTCAAGCTATCTTTCATTTTACAATAAATTTAAGTGAATCAGATACAACAGAAATTAAGGAAACCACACCCTGTAGTTGAGTCAGCTCTATACAGAAGAAATAAGTATTAAACATTAAAATTTATGGCGCCCAAATAAAAATCTAAGACAATAAGTCAATTCAAACATGCATCATCATTCAAATCAAACATTCATAACAAAAACAATAATATTTATTCGAACAGTTATAAATTATTTATTTAGAGACATTAATATTAATATTATATAACCCGAACTGTTACTTATGTTAATTCCCTGAGAAGTAATTGTGGAGTAATACTATCGTCGACGTTACCTGTCGACGCTGATAGAAGGGTTCTCTAAAGCAATTGCAGCATTAGAAGAGGTACTGGTACTGGGAAGAATTCTCTCAGAAACTTTATTTTTATTTGTAATAGAATCTTCGATGTAGCCTTCAGCAACGGCCGATGATTTTTTCCATCCACCATGTCCTTTTATTGTAATTAAATTAGCTCCCGAATCTGCTAACAAAAATGTCGAAGATCTTCGGAAACAATGGCCAGTAAACTGCTTCGGATCTGGCAATTCCAAAAATTGAGCATTAGTAGTTGGAATCTTCCCAAAAGTATTTATCCCAACAGACTGAACACTACATTGGTCGTTAACGTAATTTAGAAAAAAACGACGGTGGGTAACGGCGGCTGGACTTAATGGAGCATATTTATCGTAATAATTCATGTGGCTTCCAATGATACAAAAACTACGACGAACGTTGGTTATTCTCCAAAATATAAATCAATAACGAGTTTTCTGATTTTTTCAATATCATCCAATGTTAATTTATTCACTATGGAATGCCCCAAATAAACCAAAAATTAATGCAACTTTTACCATTAGATATTTGGCATCATTCAAAACTGTGTTAATTTGTTGGCTAGTAAATATGTTCGATTTTTTTGGCCGATATCCTACACTTTTTTAAAAAACGCTATTTTACACCATTCAATAAGTCTTTTATATGCTATATCATATCGTTACCGGATCTCTGGAGCAGCAGATTTAAAGTTGCCCTATTTACGGTTTCTTCAACATCTGATACAAAAAATATTGTATGATACATTTGTTAAAAGTGATTTTATTCTGTTCGTGGGGTTGCTCCACTCACTACACTCGTTACCCAATATTCTCCACTCACAAAATAAAATGTCAATTTTAACACTTGGATCATAAATAACTATTACCATCTTTGGTAAATATGGAAAGTTGAACTTATCCTAATTCCAACTCCCACCAAACAACCATCCGACTTACTAACATATTTGTTTCTCGACTAAGTACTTCTCGTTAAAAAGAGTTAGATTAAGTTCCCTAAAGGAAAACTCGACGGAATTAAACCAGCGTCCCTCGTGCTCTAATAGGATAGAAAATTCCCGGAAACGTAATTAGCAAGGTGTTCAGAAAGATTTGTATTCCGTTGGCGCACTAACTACCTCCTAACTACCGAGAAAGTCCACGTTAAGACTCGTTTTGTGAAAAAATAACTGCAGCGGTCAACTCTCGAGCCGGTTCATTCAGAATATCGTATTCATATTTGCTGAAGCGCCATATATTTGCTATTAGAACAATGTAAGAGGTATAGTCCTCATTTTTCTTCAAAGAGTAATTTTCTAGTAGAAACATGTAAGAATTATTCTTGCGTCGACCAAAGTTACAAGTTCAAAGTGCACGTGAGCAGTTGGAAAAATTGTGTTTCACATGTTTAAACTGCTGAACATTCATATTTTGAATACTAGAGGGAAATTTATTGTTAACATGGGTGATGATATTGATAGTGGAATTGAATAAATACCCTTTATAAATGTATTATACCTATTAGCCATGATTATTTTATTAGAAAATCATTGTAATGTGCTATTATTTATTTTTATTTTATCATAGATAAATGGAAAGATATTTACGATGTTGCAAATAAAAAGTATTGATGGTATTTATTAACTTTAAGTTATAATTTTTATTTTAAGATCCATAAACAATTTAAAAAAACTCAGACTGCTTGAGAAACAATTGACAATTAATTTCAATATATATATACATTTAAAAAATTTCAGTCGGATAATATAAGTATATATAATATATAATACATGCAAATGCCTGCGTATATTTCAAGCTTTTATATAACTCCAATTTATTCCTTTGAATAATCCGTAGGGCAAGAAAACATTCTAAATTCCAAATGGATTGAGACTAGAAAGGGGAAATTGATTTCAGGATCCCTTCGTTGTCATGTCTATAATAAATAATTTTTAGTATATCCTGCCTCTAAATTCCCTTAGATAAATACCGTGAATTATCTAGGATACCCAAAGATGTTATCCTTTGCCAGGCAGGTGGCCATTAAGGGGAAGGATTGCTGCCAGGAGTGGACTGTGGTGTCTTAAAATGGAAAAATATCAAAAATTTATTTTTTATTTGCAAGTATAGCTCAACTATATATCTAGCTCACAGTATTTTGGACACAGTATTGTGGCTATAAGTATTTTTATCATAGAATGAGACGATGAGGATATTGTAACATTTTTCATTACATCTGATTTTAATCTGAGTTGCATTGTTTATCAATGAAATAATGTATAACATACTTAAGCGAATAAAGACGAAGATAAAAATTGCGCCACTATAAATTGATTAATACATTCCTTATTTTAGGTACGGATTTCAACATTTTCGATTTTTAAATGCGGAATTTTTTCTTCGCGTTTTTTTTTGCGTTTTTTTTTTGTAAATTAAAGTTCATTTATTCAACGAAAATGAAGGCCGACCCTGTGTTATTTATTAAAAACTTTGGAAATATTTTTATGCGACCCGAGATGCAACCTTATAATTTAAGTCGGTATAATCTAATACTAGTAATGCTAAAAGAAGGTTAAAAAATTGTCAAAAAATTTGTGCAGTCAACTGGTTTTGTATTTGTATTGAATTCATTATTCACTTAATTATTAAATATTAAGCATCCTCCATCGACCCATCAGTGTTAAAAAGTGAAAGATTCCAGATAAAAGTTTTTGTTTTGTAATTCCACAATAGTGACAGTGTAATTTTTATAAAGAAGTAAAAAATAAGAATAGCCTGCAGATTACATTAAAAACGAGATTCTTATTTCTTACTTTGCTTAATTTTTTAGTTTGTGCACAAACTAGTTTTACAATGAACCGAGAAAACAATAAATTCACTATTTCCGAACGTGTCGATATGGTGTTAGTGTATGGTGCAGCCGGAGAAAATGCGCTCTCGGCGACTAGGTTGTACCGGGAACAATGGCCACAACGTGCAAGCCCCCACGTGCAAATACAATTCCACAGTGCGTTCAGCAGCTGCGAGATACGGGAAGTGTTATTCCTCCAGGAGAAGGACGTGGTCAGCAAGTGAACCTTAATGAAGATGCAATGTTGGAAAATCTTGACGAAGACCCCACAATTAGTATTCGACGACTCGCACAGCAAGTAAGAACTTCATCTCGTACCGTACATCGCATCTTAAGACGCCAGCTGTTGCACCCCTATCATTTGCAACCAGTTCAACAGATTCTCTCCCCGGATTGTGATCAACGAATGAATTTTTGCACATGGCTTTTACGGCAATATGCCAATCAAGTAGACTTTCCTGCTTATGTTTGTGTAACAGATGAGGCGACATTTACCCGTGATGAAGTGAATTTCCATAATATGCACATATGGGCCGATGAAAATCCTCACGCGATTAGGGAAACTCATTTTGAACATCGGTTCTCGGTAAATGTTTGGGCTGACATAATAGGCGATGTACTTGTTTCTATTTCTTTGAAGGACAACTAAATGGACCAGCATATGCTGACTTTTTGGAGAACCGGTTGCCTAAATTATTGGACGATATGGCATTACAAGTTCGGGCAAGCATGTTTTATCTTCAAGATGGAAGTCCTCCACACAGTACTCGAGAAGTAACAACACTTTTGAATGAAATGTTTCCTCAGCGATGGATTGGACGCTTTGGTCCTGTGCCGTGGCCACCTCGGTCACCCGATGTAACTCCAATGAACTTTTATCTTTGGAGTCGCTTGAAGTTATTGGTTTACAATACTCCAATTGCTACAATGGAAGAATTGAGAAACCGTATACTTGAAGCTGCTGACACAATTAGGGGAATACCTGGAATTTGGGAAAATATTCGCTAAAATTGGGTGCGTCGATGCCATGCCTGTATCCTGGCTAATGGGGATCAATTTGAACATTTTCTCTAGAAATGGTAAGTTTTATTAGTGCACGCAGTTGGCAACTACAGATGCTTACGAATGTGGTTTTGTTTACGAACTCTTGCAGTAACAACAATGCATTTAAGATATTAATTACTATTAATTATTATAATAAGAAAATATCAGTTTTTTTTAAATATCTATTTTTCTTAGTTTGTACTTTTGCATAGAAAAATTTCCCAAAAATTGAGAAGTATCTTTCTGTCTTCCAACGACGATTTATTTACGCGGCTGGTCTACAACACGTAACTCATCGACATCGTACAGCACACAGACAGGACCGTTCCAGAGAAAATATTTTGATCCATAACTGAACATTAATGTACGAAAAAAAAATCGCAAAAATATAATTTTTTCGTATAAGACTTTTCTGTTACAAATATCGTTAGGAAACTGTAGTTTAATTTTTATAGATTATACACGCCACACCCTGTATATAGATTAAAATACAATCTTTAACTGTGTTTACCTCAATCCAGCTCTGTAAACCGTTTTCGCCACCATCCTGAACGCTGCGCTCTGATCGTCATTCCGGCCCCATCTGCCGCTTTTCAGTGTAGCAGAATTTACAATGAACTTTAACTAAAGTTATTGAACGGAATCGCTGGAATACGTCACAATTTCCTACATCTTATGAAAAGTAGTTTAGTAAAATCATGTTCCCCAAAAATACGAAGGCATGAGCTGAAAAGCTGGAAATGGCGAAAGTTTCCATCTCGAATTCCTAATATAGAATTTTCAATGGGATGTAATGCGATAAAACGGAGTCTATCCATTTTTTTGCGAATATAGTAAATCCATGTTCAGTATGTTATCGAATTTGTAGCATGTGTTTATAGAACTGCCTTTATTTAACCAAAAACGTTTCACGTTACCCTTCAAGGTAATACTAATTATCGATTTCCAAACTACTGTCCTGCTCATAAGATGGGAGGAGAAAGGAAGAAAACTTAAGTCGTACATAACCTTATAAAAATGAGCAGCTGTAATATTAAAAAAGATTGAACTGAGTACAGACTTCTGAAAATATGAAGATCTGAGGACTGTTGTAAGATGGTAAATCTTGTGTTGTTCGTGATTCGTTCTGTAGATATTAGATTGGAAAATGTATAGATACGTTTTTCTACTGCAACTAACCATTAGTCTATTATATACCCCAATGATATTAAAGATTCTTAACATTATTGAGCTTCATAACTTTAAGACAGACTCCTGCACATTTGCACAATACATGGGTTGTAGTCTGCTCTTCCTCTTGGCAAAACAAGAAGTCTTCCACCAGGCCAATATTACTCCGATATTTCATAAATCTACAACGGTCGATCAGCAGTCCCACTATTATCGATAGTTCTTTCAAGAACATCTTGATTTTCTTCTGTCCAGATGTTGTTTGTCACTATTCTTGGTCATTATCTTTCACTCATTCCTGTGTGTGTTTTTTAATAATTCACCTAGTAAGACCAGAGATGCCTCTGTAGAACTGTAAATGAGCCTATCCTTGTTAACTCATTTGTTTTCTTTGGTGTACCTCATGCACTGATCACTAGTTTTGACTTGACTCAATTACCGTACTAAATAGATAACAAATTGTTGATTTCTAATGTTCCCCTTTTTTCGATAGCACTCCACTGTATCCAGTAACCATCACTGTGGCGTTCTTAGGCTCAAGCGACCATTTTTCGTTAACTCCATATATTCCAAATATGAACCCTGGATCACTCCTTCCTTTCTGATATTGATATCTTGAAATTCTTCGGAAATTTGTAATTCGGGGCTAAATGCTCAGCTGGTTCGGATAAGTCTTTAACTTATAATGTAGCTTCTCAATACAAAAGAAGAGTAAATGGCATTTTGGTATTTGTATTTTCGTGTTATTAATTCGTACCTATGCAATTGGCATTCGACTTCGTAGTCTATTTGAAAACTTTAATGTTTTTTCTATTTTAGAAGTTATTTCGCTACGAGAGAAACGAACACAAAAAGGAATTTTTAGAGGTATCCATAAAGCATCAATTTTGGAGTTGTTCATTACAAAAAATCGATTTATAAGACCACTACATACGTATATACTGGGTGTTTTTGAATGGAGTAGCATAAATGATACCAGTGAATCTACATTTCAAAAGAACACGATCTGCAAAAAATCGCCTTAGTAAAATGTTCACCCCTGAAAAGATATGGGCCATCAAAGTTTCCAAAAAAATTATGAAAATTGGCTGTAATTTGAAAACCGAACGAGGTACAAATAACAAATTTTTTACAGGTTGTTTACTAATACAGATGCGAGTTTTCAACTATTTTTCGAAAATTTTAACCCCTCGAAAGGGGTTGAAATAACCACCCCTCAAGCCATTTTTTGCCATAACTTTTATATTTCGTAAAAACTCGATATCCAAAAATACGCATTAGATAAACTGGTTCTTTTAGAAACTTTTACCTCTCTAGCAATTTTCCTTTAAAACTTTTCGTTTATTAATAAAAAAATAAAATGTATTACCATTCACCTCACACCGTATATGATTGCAATCAATCAAAGAAAAACTAAGTGTGCTGCTGTCATGCCAGTTGTCACAATTAACTCTTCTGTAAGTTGTCACTGTTATCAGCTAAATACTTTTTGGGTGTAAATTAACAAGAATTATGCCAAATTTTACTAATGATGAATATGTGGACATGCTACAAGTGTATTTTGAATGTCGCAAAAACTGTGCTGCGGCAACAAGAGCGTATAATGAGAGATATCCAAATCGTCAAGTTCCCCACAGACAAACTTTTTCGGCGGTAGAACGAAGACTTCGGGAAACTGGAAAAATACAGCCGCATATTGAGGGTACCGGCCGAAGACCTACTGTTCGTACTATTTATCTTGAGGATGCAGTACTTGAAGAGTTTGACGAAAATCGTCAGACTAGTACGAGAAAAACAGCAATGCACTTAAATGTGTCCCATAGTGTTGTTTGGAATATTGTCCATGATAATTTATTATATCCTTTTCACCACCGGCCAGTTCAAGCTCTACTTGAACCAGACATGCATAAGCGAGTTGTTTTTTGCGAATCGTATCTTAATATTCTAAGAAATAATTTGAATTTTGCCTCAAAGATACTTTTCACAGATGAAGCAACTTTTCAAAGACATGGTTTAACCAATATGCACAATCTTCATTCCTGGGCTCATGAAAATCCTCACGAAGTATCTATGACAACATTTCAACATAATTTTAGTTTAAACATTTGGGCAGGAATTGTAGAAAATGTGCTTGTCGGCCCTTTTGTTTTACCTCATCGACTTGGTGCTGTTGAATATTTGCAGTTCTTAAATGAGCATCTACCACCACTTCTGGAGGAAGTACCATTAAATGTACGTCAGGCCATGTGGTACATGCATGACGGGGCTCCTGCTCACAGCACTGTAGTAGTTAGGCGGTGGCTTAATTTAAATTACCCGAATCGTTGGATAGGTCGCGGCAATGAGGCACCTATCTCTTGGCCTGCACGTTCTCCCGATCTAACGCCCATGGATTTTTTCTTTTGGGGACATATAAAAAGTATTGTTTATGCGACCCCAGTTGACAGTGTTGAAGAGCTACAGGAAAGAATATTCGCGGCGGCTGATGAGATTCGCAACAATCCCATAATTTTTGCTCGAGTCCGTAACAACTTTGATAAACGTGTTAGGTTGTGTTTAGAAAGAAATGGCAATTATTTTGAAAATGTCCTTTAACTAAGTTTTTTGTTTTTTCTCTTTTTGATAATAAATTATTTCTTAGTTTCGTTTTCATTGTACTTCTATTTAATAAAAGTTTCTGCGACATTCAAACAGTTATTTGTGCAACTACTGTAAAGAGTGTGTATTTGTTGTACGATGCATGAAGTTTGCAGCTCGAGACGAAGTTGAGAGCTGCAATCATGTTAAGTGCAACAAATATGCTTTTTGCACATGTTGCACGCAACATTTTTTCTACGATTGTTTTTATTTCAAATTTTATTTAACAGTATTTTACATAATATTAAAATTTTAACTGACAACTGGAAATTAATTGCGCAAATTGTCAATGTCAGACGTTAGGTACTTATGGATATGCTTAGATTAAACTTGTAATCAATATTTTTTTTGTACTACTGTAAAAAAAGTTAAACTTTTGGCACAGTAGGTAGTGCAATAAGTAGTAAATTTTGCACGATCGTAGAAAAAAACACTTGTAGCATGTCCACATATTCATCATTAGTAAAATTTGGCATAATTCTTGTTAATTTACACCCAAAAAGTATTTAGCTGATAACAGTGACAACTTACAGAAGAGTTAATTGTGACAACTGGCATGACAGCAGCACACTTAGTTTTTCTTTGATTGATTGCAATCATATACGGTGTGAGGTGAATGGTAATACATTTTATTTTTTTATTAATAAACGAAAAGTTTTAAAGGAAAATTGCTAGAGAGGTAAAAGTTTCTAAAAGAACCAGTTTATCTAATGCGTATTTTTGGATATCGAGTTTTTACGAAATATAAAAGTTATGGCAAAAAATGGCTTGAGGGGTGGTTATTTCAACCCCTTTCGAGGGGTTAAAATTTTCGAAAAATAGTTGAAAACTCGCATCTGTATTAGTAAACAACCTGTAAAAAATTTGTTATTTGTACCTCGTTCGGTTTTCAAATTACAGCCAAATTTCATAATTTTTTTGGAAACTTTGATGGCCCATATCTCTTCAGGGGTGAACATTTTACTAAGCCGATTTTTTGCAGATCGTGTTCTTTTGAAATGTAGATTCACTGGTATCATTTATGCTTCTCCATTCAAAAACACCCTGTATAGCAATTAATTTATGATGGACATTGTTAGTTGCAGACTAAAGGCTTGATATGTCGTATTTGAAATTTTAGATGTAAGCAATGTCAGTACATTGGTATTTAAGAAGAGAACTTTAAAATTACAACAGATTTCCTTGGATTAGTCCCAGCCAAAAACAGTACACGACGACCCCTAGTTGGCTTAGACAGATTAAATTCTTACAAAGCGGTTTTAAAGTCCATGATTAATTTTTGGATCGTGTCCGTATCAAATACCTATTTAATCTATAATCAATGCCGAACAGACGGGGATGCGGGGCGTAATAGAAATAATTATCCCGTCAAACGCAGCCTATCTCTAACGCGCGTCATCGCCGACCCATGCACCGAGGCCGAATATTTCCCGGCCCTCTTTGTTTTAATTTCGCCGCTACAAATATAACGGTTGAACATCAGATGGTGGGTACATAGAGTTTAGAGAGAAGTTTTATGTTTCTTTTTTCATGTTGTTTTGGGGTTACTGATAGGTATATACGCCGCCGCTGAAATCAACTGCCAACTGCAAATTACTTTTGGGCAAGAAAATATCGGTACTTTGCAGTTGATGTCATGGTTCAGATCTACGAGAGGAATATTCAAACAAAGAAAATGTTGAAATGTAATTTCGGTAAGACAAATAAACGAAAATATCGTTTTTAAATTGAACTGCAAGACAAGTGAATATTATTTGTTATCTTGTTCTTCTTGGGCATCACTGAATTAGATCTAGACCTTTTGTGTGGTCCTAATATATTCCATTATTAAAATTATTCAGAGTGTCCATAATTAATTTGACATTAGCTAAGGGGTGATAACTGGCATTAAAATAATGCATTTGGGCCCAACATGCCTTAGCAAAATGTTACCTGTTTTCGTTCTGCAGGGTGTTTCATTAAGTTGCTTTCTAAATATTTTTGAAATATAAATGTCTTGAAAGCTGTTCAACTGATTTCGATGAAATTTGGCGAATGATGGTGTCCCGCACATTACATCCTAGAAGTATAACTGAAGTAATCATGTAATCTCAATCTAAATCCCCTAAATACTTAAAATCAGTTGTTTGTAAAAATAAAATAAACAACCGCCAGGAATTATGGTGAAAAAATTATAGCGAGAACACTGTCAGGGCTCAACAAAACTCATTTTTTAACGTACCTACTTAAGGCAAAACTTGAATAAAAGCTTCAGACAATGTATTGTAGTAAATGGTGGACATTTTCAACATTTACTATAATTTTATGCTGTTTTGTTTCCAAGATTCTTATAATTTAAAACATCCTTTTGGATATTCAGTTTGTTAACAATTTATTTTTATTTAATTTCTTTTTTACATTTTCTTTTACTTAATGTGTAAGTCTTAATAATTATTTCCAGCATTTATATTTTATTTTTGCAAGAAGTATCTACAACAGATACACTTAACATCCACTAGTATTGAAGACCTTGAGAATATAAGGGGTGATTCACAACTTATCCAAAAAGAATTGGGAATAGATGCGGCATGAGAAATGTAAATGTCAATATCGTATTTTTTTTGTAAAATCCTTATAGTTTCCGAGAAAAAAATTATTGTAGTACTTTCAACCGTTACATAGCTGGACAACTGTAGTCTCTGGCATCAATCGCAATACGCGTGGAAAGCCACGTGGCCTCAGGGACTCATTTTACTGAAATCCGATTTTACAATCGTGGTTGCGATAGAGTTTACAATAATTTTTTAGTAGTTAGTGTCAAAAATGTCTTACGTGTATAGCAACACGGAGTTGATGGATATCGTTTTAATTTATTGTGAAGCAAGACAACATTTGTATTATGGTGAAACATTTGTGTTATGGCGAAGCAAGACATTTGTGTTAGTTCATTGAAGCTGAGTAGTGTGTTTACACATCGGTGCACAAAATTTTGGATAGTTGTTGTAACGTCAGATATGTCAAATTATTTTGTTATTTAAAATCGCAAATTAATTTTATGAATTAATAACAATAGCGGATAAAGTAGTTGAATTTGCTGATATAAAATAGGTGTTACAAAATTCTATTTATTTCTTTCGTGTTGGGTCCAAACATTTTTTTATGCTATCAATCACCCCTTAACTAATTAACTACGAGTATATTATAGCCAAGCTTCTCTAATTTGTCTTCCGTAGTCTCTTATATTATGATATTATAAATTTGCCTTATATAAAAAAATGTGGGTTTATGAACAGATGATCTGTACATAGTAATCTTTTTATCTAAACTATGCATTAAAGCTAGATGCTATTTATGTACATAGATTTTGTAGTTTTTTACTCCGTTGATTTGAGTTATACCTTTCATGTAGATGTCAAGTTGTTAGAATCGGTATATTCTTCTGAATTTTCATTAGTAACTTCGGGAGTGCCCCAAGGAACGCACCTTGGTCCTTTGTTACTTAACATATATGTGAATGATGTAACTACGAGTAGATATTTAGTTTTCAAAATTTTAATGTATCTTGAAGATATAAGTATACAAGTTTTTCATTCTGTGAGTAATAACTTCTGATACGGCTTTAATACAGGAAGATCTAAATACTTTCAAAATATACTATGGAATAAACAACTTATATGTTTAACAATTAACAGAAATGAAATCAAATCAAATTGTAACATGCTCTTTGTCGATAAGTCATAAATTGCTACAGAAAGTAAAACAAATCTGAGACACGGGAATTATTTTTGACAGCAGGGCAATCTTTGATCGTCGCATTAATTACATTTCTGCAAACGCTAACAAATTGTTTAGTTAAAGCTTTAATTGTCTTCTTCTAAATCGCCAACAAAGCGCATCAGATGGTAATTCAAGTCATTAATAAATAGCAAATATAGTGAAGATGAGATACTCCTAATGACGCTCTATAAGATCATGTGACTGTAAGATACAAATTGTTTTCTATTTAATAAAAAATATGAAGAAACAGGGACATAGTGCCAACATATCAGGTCTCATCTGTCAACTAGTTTAAAATAGGGGATATTTTAACTAGTCTCAATCCAGATATGTTATGAACAATGGTAGAGGCAGATCTTTTACTAAGAATGATGGTATAAGATCTGGAGACGCTATCATTCTATTTTTTAATACTTTGGAAGCATTTTTTATCTCGACAGTATTAGAATTGTCATAATTACTACCTACATGATGTTCCGTAAAAGGCAAAGCATATAACCATCGAACTAATCATCTTAAGTGAAACATTTCTATAATTTAGCCACACATTGGAAGGCTTAGCCTCGAAAATTAATTCACGTTGCAATATGCACTCCACGACTTATTAGAAAAGTTTGAAGATATTATCTAGGAGTGAGTATCACGTTCTTGATTGAATTATTAAAATTTGGAATTATAATTTTCAAACAGACTATTTTAATTAGACGAAGTAGCTCCGAGTCGACGCAATATAGATCCGAATTAAAATTAAGCAGTTCCAAAATTGACTAACTTAAATACGTGGAGATCTAGCCAAAGCGAAACTTTGCTTTTAATCGCGGACGAGGCAGATCGATGGGATGAAACGAACTATGAAGGAATTCAAAGTTTCACACTGGTAGAGCGCAGTTACGCGCTCCAATGGTCTCTATTATTAATCGCCCGTGTTGGATGTTTTATGGAGGGCCGTTGAACTTCCACATCAATTTTTTTAGTTTAATGCATTGTCAGACGAGCTGTCAATTTGCGACCGCATCATCTGCCATCGCCTAGCGAGTCATGCTTAGTTAGTTGGCTGTGGACGGAAGATTCCCGGTTTTTCTTCGATCGCCCTCTTTTTTGTTAACAGCTACGCAGCCGTAGAATTGTTTGGATTGATGTATTAGACTTATCCGGTCAGATACGTAATTTTTGTTAGATATAGACTGCCTTGGAAAACAACAGAGCGAACTGAAATGTCAACTAACAGACCAATTATACATTATTTTATACTTCAATCTGTCAATCGATATAAAATTACTACAAATTTTTAATTTAATTTTTTTTAACGAACAGTAGGTATTAAATGTACCAAGGCAGAAAAAATACGTGATAATTTTGTTCAAAGTATGTTTTCATACTGGTACATGAATATGGGACCAATATAATTTGTAACACCCAATCCCAAAATTTCTTCTAGATTAGAAACCTGCTTGTCTATATTTTATAACTGTAAACGTCTTAATCTAAATGACAATAAGGTAAGCAATTGTTTCCTTCACATTATTGATATTATTTTTTTGATAACACTTATCTAAAATATTCGTTACAGATTCATTAATTCATTCATTCCTCCAGTAGTCTACTAGTTTTGCTTCTTCTATTTCCCTATTGTAGAACTTTCAAATACATGAACCACAAATCGTGTATAAATCACAAGTCACGCTTAACATCCAGTGTAGTAATGTCATTATGCGTATCTATACATTTTAAATATATAGATATGCAGGGCCATTTAATTGATTAGATGAGATTGTTGTATTGTATACTGTTAATACTAACAGGTCCTCTTAACCTGTCTTCCAGCCAAACGTGTGTCTCCCACTTTCAAATTTAAAAAATCCTTTTTGTCCTCAATTCTCTATCAGGAAAATGCCGTTTCCAATAAAATACATACTGGATCATACATAGGAAACATTTCTACAATTATTATACAAAACAAATATTAACTAAGAACCGTTAAATCGTGCACTGGGCGACTCGTATCGTATAAATATACTGTTTAAAGGCAGACGATGGGCGATGACAATGCTGCTTTAATATCCCACACGCCGTAGTTTACTCCCATGTTGGCCGCCTCGTTGCTATGACAACCGCTCTGTAAACAGCGCTTCGAAGAGAAGCGGCATACAGACTGATTTCCATCTGCGTCACTTGTGTATACTATACGTTGTATGATACGAGGTCGGTGCTCGCGCTCAACAAAGGCAATGTTATTTTAGAAGGCGTTCACCGCACAACTATTCTGTTTATTTCTGCGTATTAAACAATTAAACATAATATATTTTCTATATACAGGGTGAGTCAGTTTTTTGTAGTAGGACTTTAACAGTTGATAGAGATTCATTTTTTAATAAGAAAAGTCCCTATAAATGTAGATCTTAGAACGCTTTGTTTGTGAGATATAGGGGGTTCAAAACAAACTTTTTCTAAGAATTTTTCTTAATATCTTTAAAAAACCAAACATATATTGAACTGAAATTTGGTATTAATAACACATTAGTTATGGTGAATAAAATAAAGATATCTGTTATTCATTTCACCCACAGTGACGTGCCTGAGGTGGGTTACTGCCCCCTTTAAAAAAATAATTCGTGCGCCCGTGAATTTTTCATTTCTAAATTTTTTTATCAATTCTGAACAAAACAGATCTCTTTCTTTCAATTTTTTATAAAATTGACGGTTTTTGGTTAAATTCATTTGGCATGAAACTGTTCCAACGATATTGGTACCTAATACATTTGTGAATTAATAAGAAAAATATGATGCGCACTGAAAATTAACAAAAACGAATGAATAATAATAACAGTTGATAGAGAATCATGTTTAATAAGAAAAGTTTCTATAAACATAGGTCTTAAAACGTTTCGTTTGTGAGATATAGGGTGTAGAAAACAAACATTTGTAAGAATTTTTCTTAATATCTCCAAAAGACCAACAGATATTAAACTGAAATTTGGCATGAAAAAATAAACACAGAACTTAAAAAAAGATCTAATTGACACACACGTTACACAATGTTTGCGTTCTTATGTCAACGTTATGACATTTAATCGTTTTTGTTGATTTTCAGGGTACATCATATTTTTCTTATTACAAATGTATTACCAATATCGTTGGAACAGTTTCATGCCAAATGAATTTAACCAAAAACCGTTCATTTTATAAAAAATTGAAAGAGAGCTGTTTCGTTCAGAATTGATTAAAAAAATTAGAAATGATGTTATTTTCCAGAAAAATCCAAGGGCGTACGAATTATTTTTTTAAAAGGGGCAGTAACCCACCTCAGGCACGTCACTGGTGTGTGGAATGGATAACATATATATTTGTTTTATTCACCATAACAAATGTGTTATTAATAGCAAATTTCAGTTCAATATATGTTGGCCTTTTAGAGATATTAAGAAAAATTCTTAAAAAAAAGTTTGTTTACAACACCCTATATCTCACAAACGAAGCGTTCTAAGACCTACGTTTATAGGATCTTTTCTTATTAAAAAATGATTATCTATCAACTGTTAAAATCCTACTACAAAAAACTGACTCACCCTGTAGAATTATATCTAAATTATAAAATGTATATAAAGTTAAAAATAATTTTAAATTGCACAACCAAACGGAAATTTTAGGTGAAGCGGTGCGTCACTTACCTCACCTAATGAGTCGCTACTGCCTCTCCCTGATCTTTAGTCATATGCATACCGTTAAAGAAGGTTTTATTATTACATTTCGTAATTTTGCCAAAAATGGTGTCCTATCGAAATAAAAAAAGATAAGACTACTTGTTCTATACAATTTGCTTAGCTCTTTCAAGAATGCTACTAGTTTTGCGACAATTTTAGTGGCGTAGAAGTACTGCTCAAAAAAGACGACGTATTGTCATCTTTATTTATGTCGTTTATCATCGCTATATTCAGATTTTGTAGGTTTATTAGACAATATTCTGTACCAAATTTTAGTTGATTAGGCCAGTCCATTTGGAAGATCAACAGAAACAGATTTTTTTAACGAAAACGACACGAAAAAGTGTTTTATAACATAAGTTAATAAGTATGAAGTTTTTTCTTAGTTTTTGTGGAGTACTCTCTCTACTTTATTTCTTTTTATATTTTAAACACTCTGTGTAGAATGTCATTTCCCCATGGAATCGGCTTTTTCTGATCATTCTATTATTAATTTATAAGAAAAATATTATTGCACTGAATTATCGTCACAGTTCTTGTTTGTATATAAGGATTTTGACAATCATATTTGCTTCCATATAGATAGCCAAACAAAACAAACAAATAAATAACAAAATAATAATCGTTATCTGCCAGATTATTCTATACAACATATTTTGACACGCTGATAATGCTGTTATTTTAACTTACAACTTTATTTTTTTAAACTTTATTGTCAATTTTATACATTATTGGGCCTTATCTCCTTCAAAGTACTACTCTCCCTTATTCACAGTCTTTTCCCAGTGGTGTTTCTATTTTGTGAAACAGTAGTGGATAGCTTCATTTAAAGTCAGCGACGAATTTGCTTTGATGTCATCAATAGTCTGCAAACGGCGTCATTTCAACACTGATTTTAATTGCGGAAATATTAAAAAATCGCAAGGTGCCAGGTCTGGCGAGTCAGGAGGGTGATCTGATTTTTGGCACAAAACTTACAAAATGACAAAGCTGAGTGTGCGAGTGTATTGTCCTGATGCAATAATGAGTTGTCCCACCACAACTCTTCTGTTTCTTTTTGCGAATTTGTTCACGTAACCGTTGTAAAACGTCTTTATAATACACACAGTTCACTGTTCCACCTTGAGGTGAGAATTCTAAATGCACAATTCCATTAAAGTCGAAAAAACAGTGAGCATCACTTTGAGATTGGATCGAGACTGACGTGCTTTCTTGGGACGTGGAGATCCTTTGTGTCAATGTCGTAGTTGTCAACCCAGCTTTCGTCTCTCGTTATGATCCTTTGAATGAATGTTTCATCGTTACTAACACTTAAACACGTTGCACTCAAATAACAATATCACGAAAACTAAATGAGATATCAAAAATCCACATATGTGGATACAGAGGAGGTATATCACTAAATATCTCCATTAATTCAAAATGTTCGATTATTTTTTTAACAGACCTGGTATTCCTATTCAATGATATCAAAAGCTGCTGCAGTGAAACAACGATTTGCATTAAATTGTAGATTTATCAGCACTAATTTAATGAAGATAACTCGCCTATGCCTAATCTAAAAAAGCGACACGACTGAAATTTATAGCTCGTGATACTATTGTTTGCCTCCTGACAAGCATGTGATTACGGAAAATTCATTACTTGTTCGGAATGATTATTTAAACCTATCATTTCGCCATTGCTACCTACGTACAGCCGTCCTGGGGTTGATTTATACGTCTAGCTGGAGATTGAGCACCAGCGAATCCTCTCACATTTTTGTCGAACCTCATGTAAACTGCTTAATGAATAATGTCGGAGAATATCCCGATTAATGGGAATGTATTACTAGCAAAAAATGGTTGTCTCGTTGAAGAAGGATTCATAAAATTAAAAAAAAACATTGTTGGTTATTGATTTTGATGTCTACAGAAGCGCCGAAGGAAATAAGAATAATATTCTTTCATATGAACAAACTTTGCTGAAGGGATATTTGAGAATATACAGGGTGTTTCTTAAATTGGGTTTTTCCGTTTAATCCTACTTAAACTCAACAAATATCTCAAATTTTCTAAAACAGCAAAATTAATCGTGTTTTTTTTCTTTTGCGCACGATGCGACGTCCATAAAAGTGGTGTTTAAAATTATCCATACTTACAGTACACATGAATTAATTGACATAATTTAATATAAGGGGAATGTTAGCAAAATGCTGCGATAGCATCGCAATTTCCTGTGAGATTTCAGCCTCCAGCTCGTATGCGATTTTATTTTGTCAAAAAAACTCTTGAATGGGTTGCTTAGATTATCTGCATTCTTTTGCAAAAAAACTTGTCTAAACTACTTGACGATGTAAAAAAAAAATTAAAACAATTCATGTAGTTTTTATATGATGGTACTACATTTCATTTTAGACATGTAGAGCGGGATTATTTAAATAATTAATTTATTACCAGGTGGATATTTTATATTTATGTTTTTTATATTTATAAAAGCTAGTGTTACATACACATAAAAGTGTTTACACGCGTCCAAAGAAAAAGAAAGTGGTAAATAACAATACACATAATGATAGCAATCAACTAACTGTTATACAAATATACATAAACAACATATAACTAAAATAAATAGGATAAACGACATACTAAGATTAATGGTAACATTCATATTCGAGATACATAGGATAGGTGGCAATTGACCAATATCATAGCCTCCAAGTTCAGCACATTATAATCCGTGTGATTTTTACTCGGAAAATTTGGTACATGAATCTGAAGTAAACGGAATGGAGGAATTAGGCGTAAGTGGTAACGACTTATTAAAAAAATTATAAATTGAAACATGTACCTTTTCGATGAGAAGGAACATGTAATTCAACATACGAAAATTATTTTTAAACCACAAAGAAAAAATACACAAATAAAAAATCATTTAAATTGTATTGAACAAGAAAAAATTATTTTGGTAAACAGCAAATAATATGTAATTATAGAAAGACAAATAAAAACATTATAAATCATTAAGTTTTCACAATTATGTTGATTATTGGGCAAGTCTGACAATGGTGACTGTAACTCAATTGATATTTCAATAGAGAGTATTCAAAAAACTATTAGAGATTTTTTTGAAATTGAAGATATGATAATATATGAACAATTTAAAGATTTAAAAACATATGTATTTGCAATATTTATTTGATCTTTGTTATTTGTTTGTCAATTTTTATACCTCACATTTTTTCATATTTCAACGCAATTGACTGATGATATCTCTCTTCCATGTTTCCTCTATTTTTGCAAATAAATAAGGTCCAAAGTAGCACAAAATACAATCAAATAGTAAAGTAAATGCTTTTTGTGATTCTCATCTCTCACAAGTAGATAAAATAACCTAAACTAAAATCAGAATAGTTTTTACTTTCAGAAGTAATGTGGTTTTGTGCAAAATTGTCCACCTCATGAGATCAATGGCCTCTGTGGATAACCATTTGAGTTACAAGTGCTATTTCCTTCGCGCTATTGCTACACAAATTACTATTTTATCACGTTTGAATGAAGCAGTAGTGTTCCACAAATAATCATGGGCCGTTTCGCCCTATTTATCGCTACATTCAAAATGAAACATCACCCACGATTGAATTATTTCAGTAGATCCGATATCACTCTAAATATTTTAATGCTTCGTTCTCTAAACTAACAGTTTTGTTTGTTCCAGTTTTGGGCCGCGTACGTTCCCTGCGAGTCCCAGTATAAAGACGCCGTACAGCTAACTCTGGAACAGATCGATGTCATCAGGAGACTCACCGAGCAATATCATCCCCGATTAACTTTGTGCACATCGTCGGAAGGTAATAGCACTGAGATGCATGTTTACTGGAAGAATATGACTGAAATGTATGAGCTACTTATTTTGTCTGGCGCTGCCGTAAATCTGAAATATGTCTTTTATTTAATTTACACAGTGTGGCCGCCGAGATATCCGAGATACTTCGTATATGGATGCTATGATTAATTCTAAGCAAAAATGATTCCATTCACTTTTCCCGAATTCCCAATGGTTCTTGAAATATCGGGGATTAAAGTTGCCAGATCGTATGGGTAGTGCTAAAGAGTAAATTACACTGTTGCAACTAGAGGGCTTGGTAATAATTTGGTTGGGATTAGAAAAAAAATGTTCGTTAATTGCCATCATTGACAGTTGGTTCTTTTCTATCTTTTGTGTTATTTGTGTTAAAATCATGCCTTAATTTATTCAAATGAAGAATACGTGAACATGATTTTCGTGTATGAATATCAACGACGATATCCAAACCGCCGTTTTCCAGACAAGCAAACGCTCAATAGAACCTTCACTACTCTTCGACTAACAGGTTCGTTCCTCAAACCGACTCGTGAAAGAGAAGTTATGCGAAGAAACAATGCTGCAGGAGTGCTTGCGCATGTTGAAAATGATCTTGGTACTACTAGTAGAAGAATAATTTCTATACTTACTGGACAAAGTGCAAGGCACTTTACAAGAAAACGGACTGCATCCCTATCATTACCAGTCGGTGTAAGAACTTTTCTCCGTGGATCTTCCTCAAAGAGTGCGTATTGTGAATGGTGGAGCAATCATCTAGCTAGATACTCTTTATGTGATAAAGCTACATTTATAAGAGATGGAAACAACAGTTTCCACAACGATAATTTGTGGGCAAATTCTCATGCTATTTGAGAAACCCATTTTCGGAGAAGATTCTCCATAAACATCTGAGCTGGAATAATTAATAATAAAGTTATGGGACCACATTTCTTCGACGGAAATTTGAACAGCGAGATGTACCAAGCTTTTTTCGAGAACGATCCACCTCTACTACTTCAGGACATTCCCCTTCACATTAGATGTTTCTTTTTACATTATACTGCTGTGTCTTATTATGGAAGAAGTGTCACTAATTTCCTCAATGAAAAATATACCAATCGATGGATAGATCGTGGTGTTCCCATGGCTTAGCCACCGCGATCTCCGGATCTCAACCCATTGGACTCTTTCATGTGGGAAGATTCAGTGGGAAAGCCTAATTGCAGGGATCCATTGCGAAGTTCATATGCGTTTGATGAGGTGAAAAACAATATGGAGACCAACAACTGGGAACGAGAGCTTCAACAGAGGATTGAGATATGAATTGCACAAGGCGGTGGTCACATTGAGCAGCTTTAATAATTACACTGTTGTCACCGACGACCTTGTCCTCTTAAAAGCTGCGCCTGACAGAACGCATCGGAGTTTCATTTGACCTACTACGGCTTGAGATGACCTGACGCTGCTGCCAATTGTCACCAGACGCTCCTCTTCTACCCCTTCGTTGACCTTCTGTCACATGAAATAAGGAAGTAGATAGCTCTGTTTTCACCTTGTGCGACGATTCATGATGGCTGCCGACTTCCATTTTCCTGGCCACGTGGATCGGCCTGTCCAGTGTGACACTTTCTTCTAATTCAAAAAAATTATCTAGGATTTCACCTTTGTCGAAACCAGAAATATGAGGATTTGATCTCACGCCTGTCCAAATTTACATTTTGCTCCCAGGTTTTTTACTATAGCTGCCCATTGCGCTACTATTTAATGCACGTTCTTCGGAGCTTGATAAAATTTGTAACATTCCAAATATATCGATGTTGGCTTGATGAAATATTTGTCGAAACTTTGAATGAGTACTGCGTAAGATTTCTTTTCGGGAACTTGGGAACACACAAATCTGCTGCTAAATTATAAGCGTCTTCGTCGAGGCTATTTAACAGCACTGCTTTTTGAATTCTTTCTTCTTTAAATTCATGAAATATTGTTCATCGGGCTACAGCAAATCTAATATCTACAATACACGACCTTTTATAATTCGATAAAAACTATCTACAACTTACTAGCTAAAGACACGCACACATCTTACATACCATATAAAGTTTAACACACACACTAACAACTGTCATTACGATTTCATTAAAATAAACCAAATTTTTTTAAGCCCTCTAGTAGCAGCAATGTAATTTACTCTTTCGCAACTACCCATATGACCTGGTAATTTTAAACCCTGATTTCAAGAACCGTAGGGAATTCGGGAAGAGTAAATAAGATAGATTAGAACAAACTTGGGTAAAATAACAGCTTATTTTTAATGTATCTAGTATCTTATATGAAACCGCTTTATAGAAAGGCAACATTGGAAGTAATTAGTATTCATTTGTGGCCAATCCTAACTTAACAAATAACAGTTATATTTTACGTTTTCCAGGTGGTTACTTTCTAATATTTCAACGTTCCCTTCTTCTCCTAAATTCCACAGTCGCTAGCTTGGCGCACTAACCTATTTGCTTAATGCAAGGTATATAAAATTATGTAAATTCCAAAAGTTAATAAATTAAAATAAGCCCCAGGTCTCACCGTTTATGAGCCCCTTTAATTCGGAAGTTATCTTTACGATACGTCGCTCTAAACTGCACAGATCTTGGATATATAACGTTAAAAGTCGTAAAATTGCTGCAACCCACCTTATTCATACGTCTCATTTAATGCAGAAATCACACCCGAAGGAAATATATCGCTCTATGGAAGGTACTTCACCAAATCATCGGCCTTTCATTGTCGCGAATAAAAGAATACGTGAACGGGGTTTCGCAGGTGTTTCAGCTAAAAGTTAGGTCTTTTATAACTGAAATCTTTATGTCGCAATCACAAGAATAGCCTTTCAAAATATGAAACGTAACATTTCTCACGTAGTCGTAAATGCTTATTATGGCGGAGCGGAATTTTAAATAAGATAAATAAATTAAATTTGTTCGTATGCAGAAAATTGTGTCATTGTTTCTAACAGTAAAATAAAATTTGAGAAAATACTTAACTTTTCCTTTACTTAAATGAATGATCTATTTTCATTTAAGTCTATAAGCCAACACTCTTGAATTGCGGCTCCCTCTGACAGCTCTATTCATGTGTCTAGGCAAAAAGGTCTGTGTTTGTCGTTCACTATTAAAAACACAATAAAAGCTAGGTTAGTGACCGAATACGGTAGGTCAAGATTCACTCTCGATAAACCTTTGTAGATCAGCGGTCAAGAATAATAATTATTTGAAACTAATTTTTCAGCATTAATTCTATTCTACTCATTTTTTCCTATCTTCCTTTAAAATTAATGACATTTTGACTGAATCACTCTATTTGATCCGTATAAAGATTTTTTTTAATTTATGATATATTTTTTAATTATATAATAATGATTATTAAATTTTATTTCAATTAGATACTCCTCAGTTTAAGAGAGATCGTATAGCATTATCTTTTCTATTTAAATTAGTTTATTATTCTATATCTTCTTCATTTCTTTTAAATCAGTTGTCATTTTTAGTACCTAAGCAATATGCTCAGTAAAATAAAACTTTTTGCTTATTAAACCTATGCATATTCAATCTGATAGTAATGTAAATTCAATTGACTTATCAAACAGGACGACACCGTGTCACGTTTTTTAATTGTCTGACACTATCGACCAACCTAAAGATGATAAAGTGGCATCCAGATTACAGAAACAATTTCCTGTCCTGTCTCTGCCGTGCTAGCTGTTGCTGATAATGATGTTCTTCCAGATGAATCGCCAGCGATATTATCGGGGCTGCATTAAATTACGCCGCAGATGCACAAGTCAGTAAGGGAGACGTTGTAATAATATAAAAATGGAGTGCCTATAATAGACTTGCAGGTGTATGCACTATTTACCATTTTCTTAATTAGTAGTAATTAAAACTTAACGGTCCGATGGCAAGTTACAACTTTTCAAAATTTAATGGTTGTTCTTATTTACTTGTTAGTTAGAATTGATAGGTGTATTCGATTCAAGTTCATTTGGAAATAATCTGTTTTGATCTCATCGTAAGATTAACAATTAACGTTATAAAAACAAGTTATCTTGGAAACAAAGATTTCTTTTTCTAAATTACGGTAAAAATAAGCTCTATTTAATGCAAAAAGAGCGAATTCCCGAGCGGCTTTGACCCTGGGACATTTTATTTATAACATTGTTGTAAAGTTGTAAAGAGCAAGTTAATTTCATCTTTTTGAAATTGTTCTCTTTCGATACGTTTCTTCGAATTAATTAGAATCTTTACCTACGATATTAACGTCTAAAATTAACGTATAGTAACACAGCCACACAAAAAAAAAGTTGCCTGTACTTTTCATGCGACATATGTTATCTGTAGTATTTTTGCCTCCTGATCACGAATCCAATATCAGAATCACAGGAATTTCCTAACCTCGAAAAACAGGCCAAAAATAGCAAAAATTCACGAAAAAATCCTAGGAAAAATAGATATACTTATATTGTTATGGATATGGTCATGTTATATGTATTTGTGTTTGCGCCAATAACTGTGAAATGTCAGACACAATTTAAGAAATATTTGGAATTATCCTATAGCACTTTTATAATACTTTGAGAAATATTTTATATAATTGTATTCAATTCGATTTATTATAATGTATTGCCTATAGCTTAAGCGATAAATTTTGATCTTAAAATTTATTTCTCAATGTGTTACTGAGCTTACTTCAAATCTTAATATCTGTCAAATTTTAAAATGGCCACATTTTTATAATTATTAAAATAGTGAAATTAAATTTATTTAATATCAATCTGGAATGAAGATTTTGTGTTGATATCGAATTTATTTTCAAGAAATACGAGTAATACTTGAATTTCAGTATTATTCTAAAGATTTTTCTATGACTTTTTAGATTGTATTTTTCAATCTCTTTTGCTAGCTAGCGGTTTCTTATACGATTTTGTAATACTTTGTGCACAAAGTTACTTCTCTGTATGTCTTGTTGATATTTTAATTTTCGAACTGACTTCCCTCTTGTACTCGGCCTGGATATTGTCTTGGAATCCTCGTCTTTCTGCTGTTAATGGATTTCCGGAACCTGCTGCTGGAATCCTCGTCTTTCTTGATATTGCTGGAGAGCCGGAACCTGCCGCTTATTTTATTCGTTTTGAATCTCGTTCCTGGAATCTTCTTGGAGTCATCTTTAAGCGACTGGACTTTTGAGTCCTTTTCTTGGCTCAACTTTAAATTTTCTTTCTACTGGTTGACTAACTTTAATTTTCTTACTCTTTTCCACTATACTTATTTCTATTTATCTGTTTTTTTCCCACTTTTCTTCTTTTAACACCTCTCTCTGTCAAAATTCTCGTAACTAATCAATAATCTTCTAAATTTTTATTTTTCCTACTCTCTTGATTTTTTCCCTTGTTAGGGCCTTTTCACATATATGCCTGTTCTTTTAAATGCCGTTTTCTTTTTCCACTTCACTTCACTTTATACTTTACAGTTTTACAATCATATTCTAGTTTATTTACAAAAATTTTAACTTATATTTCAAAATATTCCTTACTTCTATATTTATATTTGACTTTCATATGTAATATTTTATGACTTGTGGATCCAACTTTATTTTTGACATTTCACTGACATTATCATCCTATTGATATATAAATTTTTACTTTAGACATTAATATGTCCTAATATTTATTTTTCTAACTCATATTACTACTATTAAATAAAACTATAATATTTTAGCTTTCGTTTGATATATGTTACTTGCTACTAGTAATTAATTTTGATTATGTTTTTCCAATAATACCTTTGTCATGTACGCTATTTGACCAAAATGATGTTTTTTATACTTACTTAAATCTTTGAAATTGATTCTGCTCTAGTAATACGACTCTCTGATAATAATTCACAATAACCTATTTAATACTAACAAATTATTTTTTTAATCAAATATATTTCTAAGTTTTACAACAATTATTTCAGCCTTTCTCTTCACCGTGTCTTATTCAAGTAGAATTTTAATTTAACTTTTATAAATAACTATCAATAATTTGATTTCATCTCAATATATTCAACTGTTCATTTATATGGTTAAGACCTCGCCGAACGTGAATCGGCGGTCAAAATTGATGGTTCTTTTTCTAACCTCAAAAAAACAGGTCAATTAAGGTCAGATATCATGAATTTTCAAAAAATAACAGATTCGCGCCATATTTGGTATACGGAGGTTTTCGGGGTCGCTGATCACGAATCCGAAGTCAATTTTGCAAAATTCGTTTTTAAAAATTTAATCAATTTGTGTTTTGAGGTTAGGAAATTCCTGTGATGTGATAGCTCAATTCGTGATCATGAGGCAAAAATACTACGGATAATACTTGTATATGTCGCATGAAAAGTACAGACAACTTTTTTTTGTGTGACTGTGAATTAAACAATTAGTTGCAAACGAACGATATTAATTAATCTGGAGCAACAATTTCGCGGTCAGTCTAATCGGCCTTTGGCACACGTGTTGGTCATTGAAATGACCGTCTTTTTTCATAAATCTCATCAACATCCATCGCTTTTTGCAACAATAATGCTCAATTTTTGAAAACTGATTTTTCCGCATTGGACCTTTATTTTACAGTAAACAAATTGGTGAAATATGACTTTAGGTGCCTTAAATTGTAGATAATTTAATTGCCTACAACATAAAATAACTAATTTCCGGATATGTTGTCTAGATTTTCACGGGCAGTAAAAAAAATGAAAAAACTATTTTGCCATTGTTTGCAATTTGCCAGCTTAACATCTTCTCTTTCGAGTTTGTTTTTTGCTATTATCATTCTACATACCCTTCACTGACAAAGTGCAATAAAATGTATACTAGTAATATTTTTTTTACGTTCAAACTCTTATTGGACTAAACCACCGCTTTATGATAATAGCCTGTGTTTACACAAGGAATAATTCTTGTGTTACTTGATCAGTATTATATTCCTTGTTCCAAAAAAGGTTGAGATTCAGCGGATTCATTTCACGAAATGCAGTTTGTCCTTATTTTTTTTACATACCATCGACATGGGTTACTGCTTTCTCGTACGTAGAACCAATTTTTTTCTTTTCCAAATCCACTTGATCCAGTCGGCAGTCTGGCCAAGGCGACGTAACAAATGGGATTTAGAAAGATTCGCAAAACTAAGACAAAGTAACGCCCTGCAAACTCCTCCAAGAACGCGACAGCTCCAATTACTCTCACATCTCGTGCACTCCTCAAAAACGTGAATAAATGAAAACCGCCGAATCCCACAAATTTCCCAGGATCCGGCCTTTCAGGCGATGAAGCTAATGTATGATCCGTCCCGAAGGCAACCCGCACTCATTTTGCGCCTTGCCCATTTCAGAACTACACTCTTGTTTCTTTTTCAGACATTAAGGACGCATACAAAAGGCATCAACTTTGCTCGCTTATTGGAGTCGAGGGCGGACATTCTTTAGCCGGGAGCTTAGCCGTCCTGAGGACGCTCTATCATGTCGGCGTGAGATATCTCACCCTGACGTCGACGTGCAACACTCCTTGGTAAGTAAATTAACTCTTCTTGCCCGACTTTATCGATTCCTTCCCGTTTTACGGTCGATTAATCTGGATCACAGATGTAACTCTCGGAGAAAATCGGAAAATAATGTAACCCCTAATTATAATGTAATCAGTTGCAGAAAGTGCTTTTGAAGGTTTAAGTGAATATATAGACTTTTTTAATATGAGAAAAATATTGAAATAATATTTAAATACTTTAACAACAATATCGCGACAAATTTTAAAAAGTAATTTCTCTTGTATTAAACAAAAATAAACAGAAAACCAAAATAAAATTTTTCCTAAGGGTCTACGATTTTTTTAAATGAAAGTATTTAATCAGCATCTCAATAACAGAAATGGAGGACACTTTGTACAGTGACCGAATAAAGGCTTACTTTTACAAATTTAAACAAAACCTAACTAATGGCGGGTGAATTAGATGTCTGAAATGTTACAAAAATAAAAAGAAGGCTTTAAATTTAAGTACAGTCCTTACGATATATGTTAAGATAGAAATCCAAGAAGATCCCTGCGACACTTTTTTGGAATTAACCGCATTCGACACCGGAGTTAGAAAGACATTGGCGGAAAATTTCATGGCACGCCTCTGGCGCATGTAAATTGTTACAGTAGCTCCAATAACAGAACTTTATTGGCCTATCCCTTTCTTGGAATTCTATCTCAACAAAAAATATCGTACGGACTGTATATGATTTTTATTATTAGCTCCTGCATGTTTACTCTAGTTTAAACGTATTGAGCAAATTCAACTTAATTCTATGAAGCTTCCTATGGATATTATCAAAAAAAAAAAATTTGAATGTACAAGGAACTTTCACAATTTTATACAATATAATTTTATAAAAAAAAACACAAAGGTCAGTTCGAAAATTATTTAAAAATACACTTCTGCACGACGATGGAACTGATCCTTACGCAATTGACACGGCGGCAAAGTGTATAAAAAATGAGCAGACAAAAAATTTAAAGAATTTATTCCCCATGGAAAGAAATAAATAAAATTTTATAACACCTATTTTATTAGCAAATTCCACTGCTATTGTTATTATTAATTAATAATTTGTGGTTTTAATTAATAAAATAATTTGACATACATCACATTTGGGCCCGTCATACCCAGTTTCTACGAACTAACACAAAAGTTGTCTTGCTTCGCCATAACACAAATGTTGTCTAGTTTCACCTAAAATAAAACGATATCCGTCACTACACGTAAGGCATTTTTGACACTTAAAAAACTAATGTAAACACTATCACAAAAAACGATGATACTAAAATCGGATCATAAAATCGGATCAGTATTCGGAATCACCACGTCGAGAGAGAGCCTAGCGATGTAAGGGTTGTAAATACTTACAAGTTCAATAATTTTTTTCTCAGAAACTATAGAGACTTTACAAACATATTTTTACGATATTGAGTCATGACGCATCTATTCCCAATCTTTTTTGGATAAGTTGTGAATCACCCTGTATAATTCTCTTTCATACCAAATACCTACCTAGAAATATTTTAAACATCCAACTTCATAGCTTCAGACTAATAATTAACAATTATTTAAAACATTATAAATGATTCATTTAATTGCTCCTAGTGAATAAAACACATACTTGTAAAGTTGAAACCATTAAAAATTTTTCTAAGAAATATCCTATATCTCTAAGATATTTCTAAGAAATATCCTCATGCTCTCACATAACGAAGACCATCAGGCAATTTAGCACGATAGATGAGATCTAACGTTATTTCCATTTAAAAAGGAGACAACTTAAAAAAGCACTCCTTAAAATGCAAAAAAGTTAATTTTAGGTGATTTTGCGTGATCTTTGCAAAAGTTGAGAACAAAACTAAAATAGATTTGCTTGAAAGTTTAGATGATTTAGATATGTCAGGGATGTTTTTCGTCTATAGTTGTATTTAGATATAACACATCATTTTCAATATATATAAATGGCAATACTAGTTTGTTTTCTCTAGCATACGTAGGTATTTAGTATCAAAGAGCAAGGAACATGAGAATTGATTTAAATTAGCTATACCTTTAAAGTTAATTAAAGAAAAGCTATCCTCCACTAGATTAGTTAAACCACTTCTAGCTGAAACACTTATCTTTTCTGGTAAATATGCATTTCAGAAACGAAAATGACCATTCAGCATATACCGAGGTCACAGGCGCATGTCTAAAATAATCGAAGTATCGACTACTTCACATTTTAGTAATCCCACTATCCGGGTCATTGTACAATAATATGTACATGTTTGCCTCTGATCTGAAGCTTCGCATCGATCAATTTATTCGATACGTATCTAGCAACACCCTAACGCCTACTCTGTCGGCCTGGCATGCGGGTGAACAGGTTTTTTGCTGAGGGACGTTGACCGTGCATCTCATTGTCGTTTGTGCGTATGTGCGTCAGTTTGACGCTTTGTTTGGCCGAGTGTATGGCACCTGTTTTTGTGGCAGTCAGTAGCATTGTGTATCGTGAGCATAGAGCGGCACACGGCTTGATCACAGATTTAGCCTATTTCTGCTACTACAACGAGTAATTGCCGCTTACTAGCACAATATAGATTACTACTATTAATTCATTTGATTGTCGCCACAAAATTTCCAATGTCTAGTAATTATACAAATGTCCAATACATCCATTTAAGCATATTTTATTGAAATAGATGCGAATTTACACTAAACTTTTAATTGTATCTATAGAATTTTAAAGGTTTATTATTTGTTATTGTTTTTTTACTTTAATGAGAGAAATCACGTTTTGTTTTTAATTCGACCTAAGATGGTTGATCTTAGGTAGCAATCTCTAGAAATTATTAAACAGAATAATATGTATTTACATAAACAACAATAAGAAATATTTGTGTACTATTATCACTTTCTCTTTAAGGCGAAGTATGCAAATGAAGGGTAGAAAATATGAAGAACTTTGAAATTAATATCGGAGGAAGAATTTCAATTTGAAATATTTGAATAAGCAACATGAACCCTAAAACTTCATTGACGTCTACAACAACGGTTCAGTTCATATTCTAACATTTTAGATGCTAAACAACTTAAGAACACAGTTAAAGTAAAATTGTTAGGAAATAGCTAGCACATTCCTCAAATGTTTTTTTATTTATGTTGAAAAGATGGATGTTAAATTTTCAGGTCTTATTCCTCTCGTCAAAACAAACAAAAAACAAAGTTTTTTCCTAGAGCTATTCTTGAAGTATTAGTCATTACGATTTTTGATAAGTAGTTCAAAAGCTATTGAAGATATAAAGGGCATTTCATGAGAAGGGTACATATTAACTGGCATAAGCTACAACGTAGGTTAGTACGGTATAATACCTTTTAAAAAAGTTCTTGGTCCAAATTTAGGCGATTTTTTAATTTTCCCATCAGGTTTTGAGGGTAATAATAAGAACATTTTTTATTCACTTATCATGTCGAAAAAACTTTCTCTGTATAATTGTACAAAACAATTGAAAAACTTTATGTTACACTAATAGACAATAAGGCACTTAAAATAACACAGAACAGTAAGAAGTCGTAGTAGCAAATAACTGAAATATGAAAATATCAAGTTTATGTTTTCTCTTTCAATATACTCAAGTAATACAAAAACATATGGGCGTAACTATTCCGATGTGACAAAAGTTTTTATTAAAAAGTTAGGATATTATTAATAAAAAAAATACCAAAATATCTTAGCTGTAATACTTTTTTTGTTTATATAAAAATTAACTAAAAAATTGTGCTACCAAGATTTCATTGTCATTTCGAAAGTTAGGGAAAGTGTCAGAAAAAGCATATGCATGATTTTTCTAACTGTTTCATGTACCTTCAGTGTACGAAATATTAAAAAAATACAGACTGAAACTTCCAGAGGGGTTACAAACGAATAGACATTTTCCAGTAGGGTCCTGGGATCTTGAAATTTTGCGATTCTGACTTAAAAGAGTTTATTGATCTTCAATCGTACGTAGTGTATACCAAAAAGAAATAATTAATTCCTGCAAATACTTCGCAAGCTGTAGCTAAAATAAATTTTGGTGAAAATTCAGCAATCACATTATACAGGGTGTAAGAAGTTTGTCTGCCATTAATTCAACATGAGATATAGTAACCATAAATGAACAAAAAAGTTGTATATTAAATGGACGTAAGATTAACAGTATTCAAAATACATCGAGTATTAATATTCGGGAGTTTCATCACAACGCGACAACAGCGCTTAACCTGCTGATGCACACCACGTGTGCACGCGGCAGACTTGTCCTACGGAAAAAATGTAAACAACTATTATTGTGAAACATTTAGTAAATTTCAAGACAATTGTTTTCCAGTTTTTAAATAAATAAAATGATTTTGTAGTACGAAGTTGTTGTGCTTAAATTTTAGCTGGAATTTTAGTAATTTTAAATCTCTTAAAACAGGAACTTAGCATTTAATCAAATTATGTAATTGAAGTACCCAAAGATTCACGTCGTCTAAATAATGACACGTATTAAAAATAATTTAGGTAGGTACTTATCAAAAACAAAATTCACTAATTTTTAAACGCACAAGTACAAAACAAACTACAACATATGCTTAAAATGTCCACCACCATTTTCGATGTACGCACGACACCTTCGAATCCAATTTTAGCACACTCGCTGGAAAACACCTCAAGAAAAGGAAATAGTGGTACGCAAAAAACACTCCGACACGGTTGAATCCAGATACCAACTGAATTGCGTATTGGTGGTTGCTGGACGCCTTAGTACCTCGTGTTAATAAACCGCGGCGCCGTTGTCACATTGCCCGATATGAATTTTATCGAATTTTAAATTTATTACAACGCTAATTATTTTTCAGAATTAAGCATAAAGAAGTTAAAAAAGTGATAAACATTGTATTTTATGATACATATACACGCAATTATGTCAATATTCCTTAATTAATCGAACTTTTGTACACTGGAGATTTTGATAATTTTTTTCTCGGAAATGGTTAAGTTTAGGACCCATTTCATATAACTAAGATTTTTTTGTTTATTTTAACGTATTCTATTGTCTGTTAAAATTAAGGCAGTCAAACTTCTAATACCCTGTACATAATATATCCAAATATTTTGATTCAGGATTTGTCCTACTCTGCTATTACAGTATGTACAGATTGCCATGAAGCATCCTGTAGATTTCGAAAATAGTACCGTTATATATCTCAAATTTGAACAGAAACTAAAAATTTGAATTAGGATTGGTTGAAAAAGATATTTGATGTTGAAAATATTCTTTCTTAACAAACTATTTAGATCCAGTCCAAGCTTTTGCGTTCCTTTAGTTTTTTTGAATTGGCTATTATCTATGATCCACTTCTGACAAGCTCCTAACATTATTTATTTAGCTGATGCTCTGTGAACACATTATGGTTAAGTTACAGTAGCGGAACTCGAAACGCTGGATTTTCTTCCTATAACGAAAAAGTGAGGCCGTAGCTTTTGGGGTTTTGAACTTTTACTCATCTATAAAAAAACTGAAGAGGCGTAAAAATTTTGATTAGAAATAGTTTATTCAAATCTGTGAAAAAAACAGTTTAAATAACTTCAATTAACCGTCTTTGATAGTAGAAACCACTGAGATCCTTAATTTCTACGCCACTGGATAGTTAATAGTTAATAAATAATACCTAGTTAATCGCTGAAGTATAATTATAACTTCAATCTTCAATGGTTTATAATATGTAGATGATCAAATACTGTGTTACACATCTAATCGTTAAAAGACAGTAGAGAGCTTAGGAAAAATTTCAAGAAAAGAGATTGATCTTATTTTTTTTATTTTTGGCATCACCTGAAAGATACCACCATTACACTCTGTATACATAGATGATAAAGTTCGACGGACAACCCCCATGTATTCAAACAATTTTCAATAAGCCAGATATATCCCGGCCGTGTTTTCGCGATTCGCCCCACCCACGTGAAAGGAAAATACTGGCAGATCAACGAAATAACCTCAATAATACCCCACTTCAGCGTACGCCTTTGTTTGCCTCTCCAAATCTCCGCAAAACATCCAAATAAACAACTCCAACTTCAAGAACACAGAAGCCACAACTTAGGAAATCTAGGGCTCTCGAAAATTGTGTTGTGCACCACATCTTGAGGTAAATTACTTAACCCGCCTTAATAAGGGCGTGCCACGTTGCTCCCTGCAGGGTTTTTGTGTTGGATGCGGTTGCTACACATAATGCTAGCCTCAGCCGTCCTGTTAAGGGGAATTACCTTCGAGTCTTAAGGAGTGAGGACTGCGTTGCCTTACATTATGAATTACTTGGATGTATTCGGCTGCATTTCCCTCTGTTGGATTTAAGATGCTCTGTTTACTCAACGCCTCTGATGTTTTGCCTTTCGTATTTTGTAGAAGATTACCCTGAGCATACAATTAATATACCGAGGGGTGTGCTGTAGCGCACACGTTTGCGTAATATCAGAAAAGCAGATAATTTGATTTTGAGACTTTAATGGCTCGTTTCTGATTAGTACTAGCCGTAGCGGATGCAAATAAAATTAAAAAAATGAACCATTTACATAAGCAATTAATCTTCAAAATATAAATAGTGTATACAGCGTGAATCTTAAATGTGTACACATATATACAGTGCGTTCATTATGAAAGGAACAAATTCGTTTCAAATTCAGGTAATTATTTTGCGGAAAAACGCTCGGACACGTCGATTAGTATTTTAGAAGAACATATGCAGTCATCATTAATTTTTTTTAATGGAATACCCTGTATATTATGCCATTTTTTAATTGTACGGTAAATTCTGAACACTTTTTGTATAGCATTGTCATATCTCTGAAATCAGCGGTTTGCGTAATAACGACGTTTGAAATGTGATAAATGGAAAAAAATAATATTTAATTATAAAACATTATTTAAATAACAATTGCTTTATAATAAATGTTCAATGTTTTGTCCGTTTATTTCAATACATTTTAGTAGTCAAAGTTATCCATTTATTAGGGAAAGTTAAGTCAAGAATATGAGGAGGCGCCTCATCGTGTTGAAACCATATGTCATTATGAGTAATATCTGGATCTTGTGGATTAGGAAACACAACAGCTAAAGTGGGGATAAGTCCAAACTGAAGAAAGTCTAAGAAGCGTTCTCCATTTAAATTTTCTTCTAAAAAATAAGGTCCAAGAAATCGGTTTTCGACTATACTTGCCCAAACATTTATTTTTTGACGATGCTGTGTGTGACAGACCAACGAGGATTTTCAGTTGCCCAGTATCTGAAGTTTTGTCTGTTTACGTGTTCAGCCTCATCAGAAAAAATAATCTTTCGGGTGAAATCTAAGTTTTGATTATTCATCTCAATTATCTGCTCACAAAACTGCGTTCTTCGGTCAAAATCGTCTTCTAATAGTTCATGTATCAATTGAACCTTATAAGGATGATATATATTTTTTCTGAGCATTTTTGACACAGATCTCGATGATAAATAACAATTCCTGGAGATTAACGGCTACATGGGGATTATTTACAGTTTCTAGTAAAACGTCTAGTTTAGAATCTTCAGATATTTCTGCTGGTCTCCCTTTAGGTAAATCTTTAACGTGACCGTGCTCAGCAAATTTCAATTCAATTTTACTGACAGTAGTAAGTAGATGAGTACGCACTTTGTCTCCAAAATCAATCATCATAAATAAATTTTTAAAATGAAACGTAAAACTGACAAAATAACACTGACAAACTAAACGCCGGTAATAGTTTGGTTTCTATTGTCACAAAATACTTGATCAAAGTGGTCTAGGGATCAAGGAATGAAAAACGATTAGTATCTCTGCAACACTTTACCGCAGAAAAACCAAATTTGGTACATGATTTAGATTTATTACTGGCCTTCTTTGACTATAATTTAAAGATAATTGACGCACTACAAGGTGTTAATTGGGGATGACTTACTCCTAAAATTGTACTGAACTTTTTTTTCATTGACCGAACTGAAAAATAATAATATTAATTCACAGCATAATTTAATTTTAAATTTTTTTTACTCTTGTTAAATTTTAAAAAACTATGGTTTTCAAGAGAAACCGTATTAACCGAAATAAGATTTTAACAGTGTTTATTAGAAAATAATCGGAATGTCAGTAGTACACAATGAATTTATCTTTCTTTGTCAGTTAGTAATAAAATTATTTTATTTCAACAACTGCCTCTGATTGTTGTTGAAAAAATATCAATTATTATTTTTATTATTTATTTGTGTTTTTTACTTAATACACTATTCGCTTATTTAAAAACTACCTAGGTACTTGTTTTCTTTTTGTAGAATTAGGAGAGAAATGAAGTAAAATTTATTTGGCCAATTGTCAAAGGACCACGCTCAATCCTTATGGAAAATGGGTTTCGGCCAATTTTTCTGAAACTTGGCAAATCGGTAGTTCTTAACACGCTGATCAGAAGTCTCAGTGGGCACAAAGCCCAAAAACCCCTCCAACCCTTTCGAATTCGACCCCCAAGGGCGAAAAGCTGATCATAGGCTGATTGCCTTACTGCCATATTAGGCCTCTCATTATAGCTTTTTTTTCGGGAAAAAAATACTATTAGAAGTTTTTCTGCGGAATATTGTTCAGAAACGTGTTATAAAGAAAATATCAAAAAATCAACTAGTTGGGAAACTTTGTTAAAACAATGGTCAAACTTATGGAAAAGTAGTTTTTTGACTCGCGTAAAAAAACTGTTATTCATAGAGAAAAAAGGTTTATACAAAAAAGGTAGGTATTAAATAAATCTGTAAAACAAGACAAGTCCGATTAAATTCCGATAATTTGTTTATGCGCAAGAGGTCAAAAATGATCGAAATTGTCCGCTTTTTTCAATTGCTAATAACACAGCCACACAAAAAAGAAAAGTTATCTGTACTTTTCATGCGGCTTATGTTATCTGTAGTATTTTTTCCTCCTGATCACGAATCCGGTGTCAGAATTGAGCTATCACATCACAAGAATTTCCTAACCTCAAAAAACAGGTAAAAAATAGCAAAAATTAATGAGAAAGTGATAGGAAAAATAAAAAAAAATTTTTCTATATTCAAATGTTCATTTATATAGTTAAGACCCCGCGTAACGTGAATTAGCGGTCAGAATTGATGGTTCCTTTTGTAACCTCAAAAAAACGGGTCAATTAAGGTCAGATATCACGAATTTTAAAAAAATAACAAATTCGTGCCAAATTTGGTAAACGGGGGTTTTTCGGGGTCGCTGATCACGGATCCGAGGTCAATTTTGCAAAATTTAAGATGGCGGATCCAAGATGGACGACTAAATTTTCAAAAAATAACAGATTCGCATCAAATTTGGTATAAGGGTGTTTTCGGGGTCGCTGATCATGAATTCGAGGT
>NW_019416310.1:1815574-1843440 GCF_000390285.2 Anoplophora glabripennis
ACCAAATTTTCAAAAAATAACACATTCGCGCCAAATTTGGTGTACGGGGGTTCTCGAGGTCACTGATCACGAAACCGAGATCGGATTTACAAATTTCAACCCGTGAATAGATCTTTTACAGAAAAGAGAACAAAATATAGTAAAGAAAAACTAGGTTAACACATGATTGGGTACTCAGGTTATAAAGTAAAATATTACAAAATGAATATCGCAATTCTGACCTCAAATACGTAATCAGCGACCCCGAAAACCCCGATATACCAAATTTGCTGCTATTCTGTTATTATTTGAAAATTTGGTGGGCCATTTTGGATCCGCCATCTTGAATTTTGCAAAAGTGACCTCGGATCCGTAGTCAGCGACCCCGAAAACCCCCGTATACCAAATTTGCTGCGATTATGTAATTTTTTGAAAATTTGGTCGGCCATCTTGGATCCGCCATCTTGAATTTTGCAAAATTGACCTCGGATCCGTGATCAGCGACCCAGAAAATCCCGGTATACCAGATTTTACGCGAATCTGTTATTGTTTGAAAATTCGTGATATCTGACCTTAATTTACCTGTTTTTTTGAGGTTAGAAAAAGAACCATTACTTCTGACCGCGGATTCACCTTGGGCGGGGTCTTAACCACACAAACGAACATTTGAATATAGAAAAAAAAATGTGGGTACTTTTCCTAGCACTTTTTCATGAATTTTTGCTACTTTTTACCTGTTTTTTGAGGTTAGGAAATTCCTGTGATGTGATAGCTCAATTCTGACACCGGATTCGTGATCAGGAGGCAAACATACTACAGATAACATATGTCGCATGAAAAGTACAGACAAGTTTTCTTTTTTTGTGTGGTTGTGAATTAATGCAATTTTCATCGGAGACACTTGTAATTCAGGATTTTTTAGGCTTTTTACACCGTTAATAAGTGGTAAAAATTTCAGCCCAAAAGATTCATTAGCTTGGCGTTGCCGGAATATGTTACTTAAGAAGATGCTATTTCCAATTCATTTTTCCCAAGCTCACAGGCGTTGAAGGGTTTCGATCATTAGTTGTTTTTGTACCTAAATAGTTGTATTGACATATGCATTTACTGAGAATTTAATTTTTCAAATTTAATTTATTTAAAAATGACTGAAAAAATGATAATATTTATTAAATTGTTAAGCGCGCATGCTCCGCCTCGCTCTCCCCACTCGTTCGCTAGACCAAGTAATATAGAACGCATCGCCGCTATCTTTTTTTCGCAATTAAATAGTTGAATTCACCTTAATGTTAATGTAGGACATGAAAATATAGGTCTTAATGTATACTCTCTCGAAATTTCGGCTCTTAATATTAATAATTAAGGTCACTTTAAATAAAAAAAAATGATCTCAGCTTCTAATCAACTTACAACAACGATTTTTTTTTAATTCGAAGAAAACTAAGGTATAGAGGTAACTATTTTATTTTATAATAATTACCTTAATAATTAATTTAATAAATATTAACATTTTTTCAGTCATTTTTAAACAAATTAAATTTGAAAAACTAAATTCTCACTAAATGCATATGTCAATACAACTACTTAGGTACAAAAACAACTAATGATCGAAACCCTACAACGCCTGTAAGCTTGGGAAAAATGAATTGAAAATAGCATCTTCTTAGATAACAAATTCCGCCAACGCCAAACCAATGAAGCTTTGGGGATGAAATTTTGACCACTTATTAAGGGTGTAAAAAGCCTCAAAAATCCTGAATTACAAGTGTCTGCGATGAAAATTGCATTAATTTATTAGCAATTGAAAAAAACGGCAATTTTCGACCATTTTTGAGCTCTTGTGCATAAACAAATTATCGGAATTTAATCGGACTTTTCTCATTTTATAGGCTTATTACCTACCTATCTTTTTTGTATAAACTTTTTTTCGCTATGAATAATAGTTTTTTTACGTGAGTCGATAAACCACTTTTCCATAACTTTGACCACTGTTAAAACAAAGTTTCCCAACTAGCCTCGAGTTGATTTTTTGATATTTTATTTATTACAGATTTCCGAACAATATTCCGCTGAGAAACTTCTAATAGTATTTTTTTCCCGAAACAGGCTTTTTCATGTCTATAATGACTGGGCTGTATTATACAGCCATAAAATGATTATTAGTAACCCACCCAATGACTTAGACAGTAACTTTTATCTTCTCGCCATTGAGTTACTTCTCCTACTTTGCTACCACCACCACCACCACCACCGCAACCCCCAACACACACACACCTAATCTAAACGTAACAAAAGATGCTTGATTACTATTCACTGCTTACGAGTCGTAAAACGTTTTAATATTATCACTACCGACAACTGATCCACATATTCCAAGAATTAACCCCCTTCGGTATGGGTATAGGTGTGATGTAACAGTACTGTATGTAGCTGTGAGCTAGATATTCGGGTATATTCAGTGCTGGTCGGGGCATTAGTCGGCATAGTAGTTATTTACCCTAATATCATCGTTTTATAGAAATGGTGCTGTTTCGTTTAAGTATTACGATAAAAATTAGATGGGAATAAGAATGAGAATGTGAATACATGTTCAAACAAAAAAAGGCACTATCTACGAGCTCTGTAACATGAAGTACAATAACTAATAATAAAAATTAATGCCAGTTATATCTTCGCAAGACCACCCGTTCTCATAACTATCCAACTAAATCAAGTTTAGTAGTTAGATCACTGCGATAACGCCCCTGTTACTCATCGGCAATAATTCAATATTTGAGCGATAATCCCACCGGGATTAGTTTTTGCCCGTGCCATAAGTAAGGAACATTAAGGATAGTTTAACTCTTCACAACCCTTTCTATTTGGGGGATCCCTCGGACCCTCCACTTAGGTCCTCTACAACAGCCTGCGTCGCTGTCCCTGGAACAGAGCTGCACGCCAGTATGGGAGAGTATTACGAGATAAGTCGCCCGGTGATTAATTATAGCGTGGGGAGATGACCTGCGTCTAAATTTATGCAATATGATTTAAAACCAGAAGACCTGGTTATTAATGAGAAAATTATCAGGGAGTTTAGTCCGTGTTAATTTGTCAGCCTCGTAAGAGGTGGGAATTTGAGTCATGTACCGAGTGCTCGTTTTTTGAACCGCACTTTAGAAACATTAAGTTGTCCGCCTTTTCAAAGAATGTTTTTGAAAAGGCGAACAACTACTATTATGGCAAATCGTCATAGTACCGAAATTGGTTCTTTTTTTCAATCCGATACTTCATACATTTTGTTTCACTCACAAAATGCGAAATTAAAAACAAGAAAATAAAATTGTATTTTACTTAAAAAACATTGGCTTATTATTTCAGAGAGTGGTCATTTTGAGGCTTTTCGTTATAAAAGACGACAAAATCTCTCTCATATAATCAACATATTTATCTGTGATTTTTACGTGCCTTTCTTTTATAAATTATTCAAAACCTTGAAGACTACAGTGATGAAAAAGTAGAAAGATTCCATCAAGATATAAGTGAAATGGAGAATCAATACCAAGGAAGATGGGATATCAACATGATGGCAGATTTCTGCTGGACACTTACAAGAGAAACGATTTATAATAGACAAAAGAGAAAGAGAAACTGCATAGGTCATTCGAAAGAAGAGTTCGCTACAAGAGAAGAAAAGTGTAAGAGCAATGTTAAAGAAAGCCCGGTTCGAGTCAGTCGAATTTATTTGGAACTAATTCATATCCATGACATTTATTCAAGATTTTTTGATACACGATTTCCAATTTTTTGCGATATTATTTTATTTTTTCAAAATTTTTGGATAATGAATCAACAGACGTTAGATCCAAATTCGACTCGACAAAATTTATGAGAATACTTGATCCAATCTAGAAAAGCTCTGTCTAAATTTTCTCACTCTCATTAATAGGACTTTTTGCCATTTTCAGCTACTTTTTTGCATTTTTTTGCAAAATCTGTGGGGGATACAGCTAATTTATGTCTGCCGGATCGCAATGGCTATGGACGAAGCACGCAAAAAAAAATGACTTTAGTAGAAGTTTATTTACCTATCATCATTAATTTATTTCCTATAACAATTACTTTAACTATTATTATTATTAACTATTTTAACTAAGAAATAATGTTTAGTGAGAACGAAAAATTTGAAGATATCCGTTTATTTTGTGATAATAATAAAAATCATTCTTAACTTTAACAGAATTTTAATACCTAATTAATAAAAACCAACTAAAACACAAATAGTCACAGATGCTCAATATGACCACCATTATTATTGATGCACTTCGTATAATCCTCATTAATTTACAGAACTGCATTTAGTATGAAATGGGAATTAAATTCACTTAAATTTTGTATACATTGATCAACTTTATGTCTTAGTTTTCATAAACCTCGTTTTTTAAGTAACCCCACAGAAAACCGTCCAAGGGTGTAACGTCTGAGCTATTTGAAGGCCATTGAATATTCTCCATTACCAATTCACAAATCAAACCTATTATTTAAATAATTTCGTACTGCTCTGGTTCTATGCGGAGGTCTTGGTGCCAAATTAAATTGGTATAGTCGATCAGCGGCAGATCTTCCTTTCAATTTGTTTCCTATTTGACTTTCAAGAAAATGCAAGTCTTTCCCCAGTCAAAGCACCTTCATAAAATAGTGGACCAATGATTTTATTTCTCAATATACCGCACAAAAGATTAAACGATGTACGTTTTTGATTTGGAATTTCCCTATTATAGTGAGGATTTTCATTTGCCCAGGTATGAGTATTTTTTCTATTATAAATGCCAGCTGCTGTAAAAGTCGCCTCATAAGTCTATAAAATCTTTTCAAAATAGTTTAGGTCACCATTTTTCAAGCGCAGCATTTCTCTGCACTACTCTAATCGTTGAATTTTTTGATTTTGGGTGAGTTTTTGGACCGGCATGCGGCATAGTTTTATAGCGGCGGTATTTATATTTATGTAACGTTCTAATAATTTTACTTTGGCTTATTTCTAACTGTCTTGAAGCATTTACTGTGGACTCTTCTGGCCTTTCTACAGTAATTTAATATTTGAATTTACTACGGTACCTTGAATGAATATTTGCTTACCTTGAAAATATAGTAAGTAATATAGTTAGTTTTAATTCTTCATTTGGAATAATTCTTCGTTTCTGTCTTCCAAAATATTTGGTTTCTCTAAAGCGTCGGTCAATGTCGTAAAATGCAGCTCAAGATGGAATTGCAAACCCGGGATGCAAACGAGCATACTCGGCGTGCGCTGCATTCAGCATTCACATTATTTTTTTATTATTTCTTTCTTTTACATTCTTGTAAAATAAACGGATAACTTCAAATTTTTCGTTCTCACTAAACATTATTTCTTTGTTAAAATAGTTTGTTAAAGGAAATAAATTAATGATGCTAAATAAACGTCTCTCAAAGTCATTTGTTTGTTCCGCTTGCCTCGTCCATAGCGACTGCGATCCGTCAGACATAAATTTCCCTGTTTTTTCAAAAATAGTTTAAAACTGAAATATGTCGAAAAGTCCTGAATCAAACAGTAACATATTATATATTTTTGAAAAGAGAAAAATTTAACGAAGCTAAGTATGCACTAATATATAGGATGTTCCATTAAAAAAAAATTATTTCTTTAATTTAGCATTTTCCATTATTCAATTGTTTTTTCTAATACTGTAAAACTTTTGTATTAAAAACTTTTTTGTAATTTCAATAATAAACTCACAATAAGTTGTCAGATTATAGTGACTAACCCTGTACCTAAGAAACAGACCCGATTAAGGTCAGAAGAAATTTTTCGAATTTTTTTTTTTTGCTCCCACTAACGTGATTTTTGACGATTTTTCGCTATTTTTGGTGATTTTTCGCTTTTTTTTTGTACGGGTGTAATTATTATTATTTCCATTCTTTCATTTTTCTAAATTAACTAATTCATAATAATCAATTATCAAATATTATCAATTAGGTATATAAATTATCAATAATATCAATTATAAAATAATCAATTATTTACTCAAACCTAGAAATTTTCTACGTTGCGTTATTTATACAGGGTGTTAACGATATGCCTTGCCAAACTTTAACGGTATATTTTTCGTCACAAACCAACAAAGTGCCTATAAATATACCGGGTGATTCAGTTTGGTATTCGCGGCCCTTTATCTCTTTTATTTTAACAAATAGCTCTAACAAACCTTATATATTTTTAAATCGCCGCTCAAACTCTATCAAATGACATTATTAGATCGTCTCCATGGTCATATGTCAAAATTGCTATAGTCAATTGTTTTTGTTCAATTGGCATACTATATATTTTTTTATCAATTCCGGAAGATATGCTAAAGCTTAATCTTTTTTGCTGTTTTTCTAGCAATATTTCGAATGAAACTATAGACTTCCTTACATAGCTGAACGTAGAAAAAATATGCCTTTCAGAATTGATAAAAAAATATACCTATAGTGTGCTATTTGAACAAAAACAATTGACTATAGCAATTTTGACATATTATGTTACCATGGAGACGATCTAACAATGTCATTTGATAGAGTTTGTGCGGCGATTTAAAAATATATAGGGTTTGTTACAGCTATTTGTTAAAATAAAGGAAATACAGGGCCGCGAATACCAAACTGTTTGATTTTTGAACAGTGTTGAAATATAAAAAGTATCACGTTTATTTAAATATCTCTAAATTTACAACGAAAATGTTTTAAATTAATAATCTCTATCCATGAAAGTTGAATAAACTAAGATCTTATAATTTATTTTTAAATTTTACTCTGTTAGAAACAGGAATTTTCAGGAGTACCTACCTACCTATTATGGAAAACCCTGAATATTAAATAAATTATTATAGTAGCCCCTCGTAATAATGAACATAAATCACAGGAAATTAATAAAGAAACAGCAAAATTCAACTTCCTCCGCATTTCTGGATGAAATTTTTCATTAAAATATTTTCCGCTCTTTTACCTTCGCCGCGACTACTGCATGCACTGAAACTTATTTAGATTCCAAACTAATCTGCCTCTTTTTTACCTTTTTTTCAGGGCCGATTGTTCTCACGAAGATATGCCCGGGAAAAAACCGGAGCACGGCGGTCTAACCAGCTTCGGGAAGGTAAGGCAATAAAGAAAAAAATAATAATAAGCGCTCCCAACTTTCCTCATAAATTGTGACACACAAATTCGTCTATAAATTAAATTTTAATAAACGGATATTAGTAGAACCGTTCCGCAACGCTGTTATATTTATTTTAATTAAAACCTCCCACTTTTTTTGCAGAAAATGATCTGTAAGCAGAACAAAACGAAAGGATGTAGGTGTTAAGAGTTTAACGGTTTAGGTTTAGGTCATAGGCGTCGTCCGGGGTTCTGGGTGCTCAGACTGATCAGCCACTCAGAGTAAATTTGCTTTCAGGCATATCAAACTGATGTGGGCATCTTTTTTATAGACGATGTAATAAGCAACATGGATATTTGAAATTTATGCAAATTTAAAGCTTGAACAAGCAAAAACAGACTTTTGTAGTATTGCAGTTACCTTTTCTGTCGGTTTTATTAAAAACTTTATTCTAGTTACAAAGCTATGAGCAAAATATTTTGGGCTTGGTTTAGCCACAAAAAACAATGGTATGAGTTCTTATAACTGTTTTGAAAACTCAAAATTGACAGAGTCACATAGCAAAATAATATTTTTTTAATCAATATGCATATAGCCAAATCCTTTTCTTGTAAGATGGTTTTCTTATAAAGTTAAAGTAAAAATTCCTAACAATAGCTATTTTTTTTACTCAGAGTTTAAAAATATTCAATTCGATAATAAAAATTATTAAAAAAATATTTACAAGAACACTTGAAACTATTAATATACAAAACAGGCTTTTAAAAATATAAGATTCTATTTTACGATACAACTAGATGCAATAAAATCTGAAAAACCCTCAAATTTCACGTAGAATACGAAAATGTAATAATATATATCGATCGATACAGTTCCCGAAGGGTCACCCTGTATAGTCACTTATACATATTGTTTCAAACCATTTATGTTGCCTTGACATGGCTTAAACAAATATTCAACCAATGATGTCATTAAACGAATTTTATTTATTATAAAATTATCTGAAGTGAGAGTACTGCATCGTGAAACACCATGTATAAGAAAACAACATTCGTGACGTTAAGAGTTGATAGACATCTTTAATGCCATTTCCACTAGTCGGTCTGACAGGTACATCTTCTATCTGTAGTAAGCAGATAAAGGCCTTGCGGATTCAGATTAACAAAAAGTTACGGCCGAATAGCCACAGCAATGACGCAAACCTAATAAACTCTAATTTAATCCTTGCCTTAACTTTATTTAGTTGATTAAATTGGGCGAACTTGACAAGACGAACTGAACTGAATTAGATTATTACAAAGAATGCAACGCAAAGCTGTAATTCTAATTAAAATTAATATTCTTGCACAGGAAAGTTGAAAATTTTAGAAGCGGCTGAAAAGAAGATATTTATGTCCCCATGATTAAATGAGAAATGTTATCTTTATCTTAACTTATTTCATTTACTTCTATGTATTTGTGGGCATTAATTACCATTTTTATGTCTAAGTAATAGACAGCAGAAGGAACCTAAAAATTCAAAAAAGGAAACTGTTAACATAATTCAAAATAACGGTAAAAGTAGTGTTATTCCATTTAAAATAATAATGTTGCTTAAATATGTTATGTTGGTCTTCAATTTTTATATTTTCCCTATACAGTGACCCAAAAATAGTACCAAAATTTTAGTCGTGTATTTAATTAATCAAAAGCAACAACTTTTGACTAATATTTTTTTAAACTTCTTAGTTTTCCAAATATAATTTTCTTAAACTTTAATTTTTATTACCAACTATTACTGTAAAACAAATTCACCCAATTTCACTCAATTTTACTCAGTAATGTATCAATTTCTGCCCACCCCAATTGAGTGAAATATTCACTCTATTAGTATGAGTACAACTAAAATTTTATTAGTGAAACTATTGCAACAGAAGTGAGTGAATTTTATTCAAATCCGAGTTTCTGCTAACTATCAAGTGAGTGACTGCAGCACTATACGCCATACACCACACCAAAGACAATGCACGACAACAATGGAATGTGGTGGGGTCACTCAATTATGAGGACTTTACTCCGATTTAGATACAAGTGTACCAAATAGGGGTTTATCTTTAGAATTTATTTGTATATTTGAGAATGTATTTGATTGAAAATACTCAGTTTTAGTTCAAATTTTACTCAGTGGATTCACTCCGTACCTTTATTGCTTTCAGTCACACTTTAGTTAAAGTAATATAGAACAAAAAGACGGCACTAAATTAGCAACTAATTGGTGTTAGCATTTACGATTTACACCAGCAAAAAATGTTAAGGTATCTTATTAGCATTTTAATGGATTCAAAATTCCGGACGAAAATATGAGCTTTCGAAAAAAAAATAGAGAAAAGTTGTTGCTTTTGATGAGTTAAATACGTGGTTAAATTTTTGGCATTTATTTCTTATTTCCACATCACAAACTAATAAAAACAAATACTGCAAAGATGAGTCAAAAAGGTTTCGTTTTCGAGATACGGGATGTTCAAAATTAATGAAAATGTGTTATTTAGTTCAATTGAAAAAAAAAAAACAGTTTAGAAAAGTAAATTATTTTTTCATTCAAGCGTGATTTTTCCTGCATTTTACAACAATAGTTATTTAACAATTTACAATAAAATTTTCAGTACGATAAATTTTATATTACAAGGATAGATTAAGTTTTCAAACATTTGATTCTGTTTATTTCGTGAACTAATAACTCTACAGCTTAGATACTGTAGATTTCGTTGTAGCAAATTAAATTTCCTATAAAACTGTCATTTACGTTTTTGCTGTAAGTCATTTATCAGAAAAATGCAAATTCGATAAAAATTAATTTTATTTTTTAGCAGTGATTCAAGTCAAATACAGTGTGTTTGTAAATAAGTGCGAAATATTTTAGGAGGTGGTTGCCGAAGTTATTTTGTGAAAAAAAGTACATATAAACATAGGGCGAAATATGCTTCGTTTTCGGGATACAAAGTATTTAAATTTTTATTTTTTATTTATTTTTATTTCAGAGTTTTAAAGATATTGACTCAAAATTTGATGGTTGTATTTTATTTAGAAATATTGACAGCAGCCTACTAGATAAACGCATCAATAGAAAATAAAAATACACAACGTGCAATAAAATATGTTTTATTTTTTTCCTCAAAAGTGGTGCATCCTACAAAAAAAATAAGATACCAATTTCATTCAGAATTCGTGACAAATTTCTAAAAAAATATCAAAACGGAATAAAGTCAGTGGCGTACCATTTTTTTAATTAAAAAAGTTTGTGGAATTCTCGCACGAACGCCACTGGTGCAAGTAGAAATATTCGGATCACCCCAAAAAATGCACATTTATCCCTCCAAAGCATTTTTCAAATTTCGAGTCAATATCTTTAAAACTTTTCGAAATAATCAAGTCAACATTTAATGTGTTTGACCTTCATTTGACTTTGATCTAAACGTGATGGGGTCATACGAACACCAGGATCGTGATCAGCGAACCCAAAAACATAAAGGTCACCTAGTCTGAGAAAAAGGACTTTTCGATTTCAGTTTGTGAGCCTGTGTTATTATTTTAAGGAAGAAGTTATTTAGATTGATTCCCTGTAAGACATTTAAAGTTTCAACAATTTTAATCAAATTAGATAGAAAAGCTCTTCAATTAATTATGAACTAACAAATACACCTGCCTATATTTGCAACCTGCAATAAGGTTGTCGGTTATTTGAATTCCGTTTTTTTACTACGTTATGACATTCAATATTCAGGAGGTAGAGAGTAACGGAAAATTGCAAGGAGGAGAAAACGTACAATAAACTGCACATAACTTTCCTCATAAATCCAGAAAGTCCCAGTTACGAGTAAAATTTTAATTAATCAGGTATCAGGCGAAATACAACTAACAACGTTCATGCATAACTGTCATATAAATCTTTATTACTCGGTTTTAAAATACGACGTTTATCATTCCCGGTTATGTTGCCGGTTCGGTTAAATGACGGCGGAAGTACAAAACGGGAACACCACCCGACGCGTACCTACATAATTTCTCGAAAACATCCCAGTGTTTTCATTTCCTTATTTAATTAAATTAATGCTCGCAGTGTCTGGCGCATAGTTGTTTCTCATTATATTGGATTCTGCGTCCAATAAGAACAACGAGATTACCTCGTTCTGTAATGAAATAAATTAAGAAATACAGACGCTGGAAGTTGGAAGTTAACAAATCATTGTTATTAAGTAATCGTAATCACAGAACACCCACATTTTAATTTACATAACTATTGTTTTTAACTCCAGACTAACCCCTGGTCCACACTGACGCGGATAGTGTTAGTTAGTTGTGTTCGGTAACAATGTTTACGAACAGTGTTAGAAAAGTTTGAATTGCTACTAATAAAACTCGATGTTCTATACAGGATGTCCCGAAATTAGGGGGCAATATTTATACAGGGTGTTCTATGTCGAAAAAGATTACTTTTTCTTTATATAAACGTGGGTCCAAAAATTCTCCCTAAGGAAGTTATAGCCACTTAAACGGGCCACTCTGATGATGGTTTTTTTCTAAATAACTCCGAAACCAGTTGAGATAAATTTATGAAATTTGGTAATTAGCTTAACTCTTAGGTGCTCAGTCCGCTACTGACACGAAATTTACAAATTTTCATCACATACGTTCCAACACTGGGGAGGGAAGGGGGTAAAATTTACCATAACTTTTTTATGCTTTGAATTTTTTGATTTTTGACTGAAAAGTATGAAATTTCAGAGTTTTTTAGTAAAAAAAGGTACTCTTAGTTCAGATTGGTAGGATGTTCCATTTTTGTGTAAAATCCGTTTAAAAATAATGTTGCATGTGTTACTCACCGAGAATCGAAATTTCCGATATTTTTTATGTCACAGGTTTTGAATAACAAAAATGTGTTTGGCGTCATTTGCATTGACAGTTCAGTTATTTACTTTTTGCGAATTGTTATCAGTCGAAAATGTAACATTTTACGAATGTATAGCTAGCAGATATTCATAATAACCATTTCTGGTCAGACGAAAATTCACTGGCAATACGGCGCACAAATTTTCAAAATAGATTTGCAATAAATGTGTGGACATGAATTTTAGGAGACCAGCTACTCGGATCTATTAAGTTTCCCATTTATCTTTCTACCAATATGGACCAAGAGTACCTTTTTTTATAAAAAACTTTGAAACTTCAAACTTTTCAGTCAAAAGTCAAAAAAGTCAGAATATAAAAAAGTTATGGTAAATTTTACCCCCCTTCCACCCAGTGTTGGAACGTATGTGATGAAAATTTGTAAATTTCGTTTTAGTAGCGGACTGAGCACGTAAGAGTTGAGGTAGTTACCAAATTTCATAAATGTATCTCAACTTATTTCGGAGTTATTTAGAAAAAACCATCGTTAGAATGGCCCTTTCAAGTGGCTATATCTTCCTTAGGAAAAATTTTTGGACCCACATTTATATATAGAAAAAGTAATCTTTTTCGACATAGAACAAACACCCTGTCGAAATATAGCCCTCTAATTTCGGGACATCTTGTATACATCCAAAATCGCTTCGTTTGGCCGCTAGATGGCCTCAAATATGTACCAATGGATTTTGATTATTTTTGGGGTGTGGAGTTTTGCTTTCAATATACAAATTTTGATGTTATACAGAGTGTTTTTTAAAACCCACAACTCCTACAAAATTGATATATATACGGCGATAATATCCGTTCATAGCTTTTTGCCCTATTTTTTATTTGATAGGTGATACCGTTTGGAAGTTTTTGGGCCTCTTCTAGAATTTTGATTAAATGGGCGGTTTGGGTACAAAAAAATAGTTTTTAAATGTCTACATTATCTTGCCACCCATATTACAATACCTAACAAAGTGCTAGAAGTTACCGATTTTATAGGTTGATTGTAATTTTGTAAAGTCATTGTATCTGCCGATTATATAAATGAGTGTTTACTACGATAAAATATACCACATGTTACTTCATTTTTCGATATGGATACACACATACGACGAATTAGAGTTATCTACAACGTGCCTAATTTTATTGAAATAATAAGTAAAAACAATGAAATAAAATAAAAAATGCTGTAGATAAATATAACAAAGTTGAGGTTATTAAATTTAGTACAACTTATAAAAATTGTTCAAAATGACCACCGTTGTTTCTACAACAAAGGTAAATTTGGCAAAGAAAATTAAAGGACACCCTTTGCAGTTCTTAAGGGTTATTTTTTAAAACATTTATGGCATTTTCGATATGCATCCACAACTCAGTTTCGTGTTAGCACTATCTCACATTCCCATTGGAATACCCATATCCAAAGACCAAAGTTAATATCTGCATACTCTTCAGTTGTAAATAAATGCTTTTTTTTATTTAGCATTTAACGCTAAGTGTCAGATGAATAAACAAAATTACACAAATAATAACTATTGTTATAGCAACCATCATTTTTATTAATACTTTGAATAGGATACAAAATTATATTTTCTAAAAATGCTAAACAAAAACGAATCGGACTTATATTCATATAAGAAAAAATATTTGAAGTTCACTCAGCTATCATCTGTCAAATTTTGTCATGGAGCTTGTAGAACACTATAATAATTCAAGTTCATTTTCACCATTTCTTGCTACTTTTAATGAAAATTACTACTATTAGGTAATTCTTTTAAATACATATCGGTCATGACAGAACTGAAATTTAGCTGCATAAAGCATATATCACATAGATTTAAGTATTTCACGAAATAGGTAGTAATTTTTCATTTGTACAAAACAGTTTATGTTACAATAACAATGTTAACATTGTAATATTAATAATGTTCCATAACAATATTACAAAACAAATTTCCATCGTTTTCGATACAACATGCTTGCACGTAAATAATAATTACCTAGTAATACATAAATAATTTTTAAAATTTTGAATATTTCTTTGTAAGACAATAGTGGACGCCACTGGAATAGAGCTCTCACAAAAATTCTTCGTTGACAGTTTGCGTCATAAACCATAAGGGCCATCTAAACTTAACTCATTTAATTTAACCTGGCAGTAGGTAGCTATAAGAATGTGAAAAATACTTCGCGCAGCAATTTGACTTTATTGCATTTTTAGAACTCAGTAAAAGGGAGCGGCAGGCATTTCTCGAATCTGTTTCACGTGTGTGTAAGCACCACGAGAATTGCCCGAACTTATTTAAAAGAAACAGAGGGAAATATTGTAACCTTTCAAAAATAATTCTTGAATTGTTGCCTTAAAAATTCATCTACAACAAAAATAGAAAAATAAATAAGGAAAACAAAAGATGAGATCAAATATTTCGTTTCAAATAATTTCATTACAATGGAACAAAATTTATGACCATGAAAAATGGATGAAAATAGAGGAAATAAGTATAAAGGAAATAATCAAAGACCGCCATTTGCATGGATTAGATAGCTGAAGTATTTGTTTCTTGCAATGTGACTGGGCATCTTTAAATGAAAATTCCGCCAAAAAAAGTAAGAAAAAATGTTCCATTAACACCAGCTGGAAAACGCTAAGATCAGATCGTTTTATAACCAAATGTTCATATAAATGTCTTAGAAATATTAAACTAGATACAGTTACTTATTGCAATTAATTAAATATTTTATATTTTAATTTGGAAATAATCATTAATTTTAGTATACAAACGGAGTCTTTGTAAAATATAGTGCCACACTACAATATCTAAGATAAATATGTAACTGGCGATCAATTTTTTGATCTTGAAAGCTGTTGCACCCGTGTTTGGAAGATCTCCAACCAAGGCTGTCAAAACGTAGTCTCCAATTCAAAGAATTCGGAGGACTATTATAAAGGCCTGCACTGTTAATTATAGTTGAGCCTGAGATACTATATATTTTTGAATATGAAAATTGTATGATTTTAAATTCAGGAAAAGTATCCTGCTCGGAGTTATTTAATATCCTGATTGGCAATACTAACTCTCCCAGCAATGGGCCTTATACTAACATGGCGGCATTGCCGTCTTAAATATAAATAATAAAATGTAAATACATTTGTTTGTTACAAACCAGTAGGTAATAATAATAATAATGATAAATCGCAATAGAAACTAATAAAAAATACATGGCTATATCTCACAGTGCAGACAGATCAGTAAGGACAGCGAGTTAATTTATGAATGATATCCGCCAGCCAAATTACTTAACTTCTGAAAATAGCCTCACTCCCAAATAGGTGATATTTATATGAGAAACCAGTGATCATCAAAATGTTGTAATGGTAGATAAGGTACTCAAAATGTATCCAATTTGAAAATTTGATTATAAAGTCAACAAATTAAGTGGTATTTTTATAAAAAGTAGAAACATTCATAGATCTAAGAGAATTACTACCTACTTAAATGGAATTACCCCCAGATCATCATAGAAGAAGCAGATGATCTAAACAGGTTATCTACAATTAAAAAATTAAAGTTATTTTAGAAATCAATACAATACTAAATAATGAAATCAAAATAGGTAATAATACATTTTTTATACATTATAATATATTTTTTAATAAAATAGTCATTATTAATATATTCATTCAATTGAGATTCTGTAAAAACAATTCACTCAACTTCACACAATTTTACTCAATAATGTATTAATTTCTGTCCACACTCAATTGAGTGAAATTTTCACTAAATGTTATGAGTGAAACTATTATAACAGACGTGAGTGAATTTTACTCAAATCCGAGTATCTGCTTACTATCAAATGAGTGACTTTTTACTATATTCTGAGTATTTAAAACCAATCAATAAGTTATTTTTTCTCTAATGTGATTTAAATTGAACTATTATTGAGTAATTTTTTAGCTACAAGTGCACCAAATACGAGTAAATCTGCAGAATTGATTACACAGTTACCTATATTTGAGTGAAAATACTGAGTTTTAGTTAAAAAGTTATCACAATTGAGTAAAATTATCAAAATGCTCAATCTTGAGTGAAAATATACTCAATCATTTTACTCACTGAATTTACTCTGTACCTTTATTGATTTCACTCACATCGATTTTTTTACAGTATATTAGTGTCGTTACTTGTATTAATAATAAATTCATCTATAATATTCGCAATATACAAGGTGTTTCAGAAAGACCTTCCGTAAATCCCGGGGGTGATAGTACAACAAAAAATAAAAAAAAATTGTATTATGAACTATATGTCTGTCTTGTTTTCGAGATACAGAGCGACAAAATAAAATTTTTTAAATAGAATTTTTACGAAAATTTCCAAACGGTGCGAAATATTTTTATGAAATTTGGTATTCCGAGATTTTTAGGGACGCGAAATACACTGGTCTGATTATTTTTTGGATATTTCATAGAGGGCGCTAGTTACGCTACTTTCCTATTACATTTTAGGTTCTAATTTTTTTAAGGTTAGGTTTTTACCATTCAGGCTCCAATTTCTAATGTACAATTTTATTTTCTAAAAATAATGTACTCTTTTTAGAACTTCCTAATGTGGACAGTTTTCGAGAAAAAAGGCTTTTAAGGCTCTTACAATATTACGGTGAAGAAAATAAGTGACTTTTCTCAGAGTAGGCTTATGTCAAAACTTATTGATGGATGTCTCATAAACAACGCATACATTTTCAGTAATACTTTAAACTCTAATTAACTTTATATCAAAATTTTAGTGATCGTTAGTGACTGTAGTTAGTAATGACTAATTACAGACACTAAAGTTTTGATATAAAATTAATTAAAGTTTAAAATATTACTGAGAATGTATGCGTTGTTTATGAGACATCCATGAATAAATTTTGACATAAGCCTACTTTGAGAAAAGTCACTTATTTTATACATCATCGTAAGAGTTCAATTAAAAGCCTTTTTCTCGAAAACCGTCCACATTAGGAAGTTCTAACAAGAGTACATTATTTTTAGAAAATTAAATTGTACATTAGTAATTGGAGCCCGAATACTAAAGAACCTAACCTCAAAAAAATTAGAATTTAAAATGTAATACGAATGTAACATAACTAGCGCCTTCTATAAAATATACAAAAAATAATTAGACCAGCGTATTTGGCGTCCTTAAAAACCCCGGAATACCAAATTTCATAAAAATATTTCGCATCGTTTAGAAATTTTCGTAAAAATTCTATTTAAAAAATGCTATTTTGTCGCTCTGTATATCGAAAACAAGAGGAGATAGACAAATAGTTCATGGGGCAAAAAATTCTTATTTTTTGTCGTACTATCACCCCCTGAATTTACGGAAGGTATTTCTGAAACGCCATGTATATGTAAGAATCAGCAGTTTCAATAAAATTTATAATACTAGCATTTATAGCGATCGATATTGCGTTTAAGGCCGAAGTTTAATGGTTTTGTAAGAATCTCATCTACTTATTATTATAAGAAACAATTTACTTGTCAAATGGTCCCCAGGCAATAAACTCATTTACTGTACCATCCCTTGACAACTAAATTTTATGATGGTCGTTAACTGAACTCAGGTCGACGCAGGCACTCTTTCTCTTAAAGCTATGAATGTACTTTACCCCAAAGTTATCTCGCAGCAGGCTGATTGCGTCGACATTTTTTTTTTCAGAGCGTCATTAAGGAAATGAACCGCCTGGGCATGATCGTGGACCTCTCCCACGTGTCCGTCAACACCATGAGGGACGCGATGGAGGTGTCCAAGGCACCCGTGATCTTCAGCCATTCATCCGCCCACGCGCTGTGCAATTCCACGAGGAACGTGCCCGACGAGACCCTCAGGAAGCTGGCGCTCAACAAAGGAGTCATCATGGTCAACTTCTACCCGCCGTTCCTCACTTGCAAGGAAGTTTCCACGATCGCAGACGCTGTGGGTGAGTCTCCTTGTTGTGGTGCCCGCGTAAATTGGCTGGGAGATTAATAATTGAACTGGGTCTTGAAAGGGTCTGCCCCAAATTCTTGGCGTTGGCTAAATGTTTAGGGAGAGGCGTTTTGTGTACGGGGTGGCCCACTATAAAATAGCCAATTAAATAAGTGAAAGTGGTTGGAAACTTTCAAGAAACATTAATCAAACTAAATCACATTCTAAAGGTATATAAAACTGTTTAAAGCCGTCTGTGAAGAAAATTTGATTATTTTTGTCATTTAAAATATACCCGTTATAAAAATACATGGAATATTTGTCTAAATCTTGCATTATTGCATAAAAATCAAAACCATTAGGAAAATAACTATAAATATCCAACAAGACCAATTTCTTTTCTCAAATAGTTTTAAATTAATAATATAATCATTGGTTGTTGCCTCATCTGCATGAAATTTACGTCAATATTCTTTATGGGTATAAAAAATAACATAATAGGTTATTGATTATGTCATATGGTATGGAACTACAACGTTGATGGGTTTTTATTGCATGAATCGTTCAAATGGTTATTTAGAATGAAAAAACCGCGGAGTTCTATTAAATTAGAGGGTGGAAATTGGAGATAGGGGTGAAAATGCACCCATTTCAGTTTTTTTATTGTAGCTCGAAAACGAAGCAAAATTTCGGTATAGTTTATAGGAAAAATTTTGTAGAGAATTGAATTTCCCATCGAAATAGATTATTTAAAAAATTTAAAAGGAGAATTTTATGCAAAATAATCGTTAATAAACAATTTGAAAAAAAAACAAAAAATTCTATTTTCTGATCTTTTTTACTTTTTTGGCTATAGTTTTTTTTGAGTAATAGATATAGGCATTACTTCATTGAAAAAAAAAGTAGATAAAATTTCCTTCAAAACAAGAGGTTGTAGAGTATTTTTCGATTAAACTAATTTTAATTTTTGAGGTGAGAAGAGCTATACATATAGAGTAAAAGTCAGAATCGAAATTTTTATTTTAAAATTTGTATTAGAACATTATTTGAGGTTATAAATAGATTTATTTTATAAAAATGTTGTGTAAAATAATAAATAATGGTACTTCTCTCTTGAGTATTTTCGTGTTTTTTTAATTTGTGAGCACGCTGTATATCTAATCTATGATGTTTGTATCTCATTTTTGCGAGGGGCAGAACTTTTTATAAAGTGACATTTTTCGATAAAGTCAAAACAAAAGAGTTTCTCCTGTTGTCAACTCCATTCGTGGACACACATACATTATTAATAAACTTTATTGTAAATTCTCAAGTTTATAAAAAAACAAAAAATCTTATTTTTACTTTCTTTAAAATTGTTTATTAACGATTTTTTGCATAAAATTGTCCTTTTACATTTTTTAAATAAGCCATTTCAATGAGAAATTCAATTCTGTACAAAATTTTTCCTATGAACTATACCGAAATTTTGCTTCGTTTTCGTGCTATATTTAAATAACTGCAAAAGTGCTCTTTCACACCTATCTTCAATTTCAACCCTCTAATTTAATAGCACCTCGCAGTTTTTTCATTTTTAATGACCCTTGAACGTCTTATTCCTTCCTTTTTTAGCAAAAAATGAGAATTAAAACGTATAAGGGTAAACGCGAAGAAAATCGAAAAATTGACCAAGTTTGAGCGATCATATATCAGTCAGTTTTCATCCAAAAATACTCTACAACCTCTTGTTTTGAAGGATTTTTTTTTCTATGAAAACCTATACCGATACCTATGTCTATCTCTGCTCAGAAAAACGTTATTTGAATAAAAGTTAAAAATAACAAAAAAATTAATTTTTTGCATTTTTTTGTTAAATTGTTTTTAATATATTTTGCAGTAAATATATATTTTTTATTTTTTAAATATAAGCTATTTCGATAGAAATTCTCATTATCCACAAAATTTTTCCTATGCAATACCCTCAAATTTTGCTTCGTTTTCGAGATATACTCAAAAAACTATAAGGGTTGCATTTGCACCCCTATCTCCAATTTCCACCCTATAATTTAATAGCACTCCGCGGTTTTTTCTTTCTGAATAACTATTTGAACGATTCATGCAATAAAAACCCATCAACGTTGTAGTTCCTTAGTGCCCTGCTTTTTAAGACATAATCTATAGCAAGGGTCGGCAACTAGCGGACCGCGGTCCAGGTCCGGACCGCGGAAGGTAAAATACTGGACCGCCAAAAATTTTTTGAAAGTATAAATTACTCAAATAAATTATTTAAAAAATGTTTTTTTTACGTTTAAGTGCCAATCTTATCATTTTTTCTAGTATTTTACAATTGTGTGAGTGTTTTGAGTTCTTAATTAGTAAGCAGATTAAATTTGAGTCCAAATTAAAATTAAAAAAATAAGAAATATGAATTTTTTTCTGGACCTCGTTAAAAATTTTCAAAAGTATCCGGACCGCACCTAAAATTACTTGCCGACTCCTGATCTATAGCCTATAAGGTGCCTTTTAAGTATTAAAAGCTTGTTAAATTTAGTTAAACAAAACTTTTTTGGTTTTGGAAAGGTTGAGAAATCTCGAAGCTGGCGATACTGGTGGCCAAAATAAATCGATTATACCAAATATGCCTTTGCAAATGTTTGAATTTTATTTTGAAATTTCTCAATAATTTTGAAAACTATCAGAGTATGAACAACAACATTGGCATAACAAATAAGAATTTTTAACTAATTCTGGCGTTGCTTGTCTAGGGCATCAGTTATGCCCTACTCCTTTGATAAATAGAAGAAAAATGTATTTGCCTTTAGAATTACGGAATACACGAGGAAAATTTGACATTACACATAGGCGACATCTAAAACAAATTGTCGAGTGTTCATAAAAAAAAAACCAACCTGCTTAAGTAAATATTTTAATAAAAATATAAGGCCGGTTCCGCAAATAAGGGATTGGCCGAATTCTATTCTCTAGTATTCCCGGGGAGAACAAATCAAATAAAACGGGAAAACAATCCACATCCGTAACAGTATATCCTAATAAACTTACACCAGACATTCGGTCACGTCTCTAATCCGAAATCACCAGTGGTCCAAGGGAACCGAATTTATTTCTATCTAGGAGATATGTGGGATGAACAATAGTCTGGATGGAGTGAAGAATAATTTACAAAGTTTCTCCTCTAGTATGTTTCTGATAAAATTTTAAAGCGAGTTTTGTTTTCGAGGTGCACAAACAACCGAGACGTTATCACGACGCTGAATTTTTACATGTCCTCTGGCCGCGGGCCAAGAGACATCAGTGTATTTTTCATCTTGGCGGGAAAGTTTCTGGGAATCGCTTAGAATGTTGTTTGTGAACCGCGAATGCGCCAGGTAACAGGGTTGTTTCTAACTGTCGTAAAAATGGAATAAGAAAATACATTTCGGGACATCGCTTGAAACTGAATTTAAATTTTTAAGTTGACTGTTTGTATTCATGACTAATTCGACGCTAACTTTTACAAAATTTGAGGAAAATAGAAAGAAAAACTTACAAATCTAAAAAAGTTGTAGGTTCATCCTTACTTCGTGAGTTATAATTATGCAACATCGATAAGCAAGAGTTTTAATTAACATCTAGATAAATAGACCAGGGCGGATCTTTCGAAATATCCCACTTTTTCGATGTAAGAGGGGGCAAGCTAATTTTTGCTGGATTACCTTCAGTACAACTTTCATAATACAAGTAGTGTAGATCCCTAGATCTAGGCGAGGTCCGGAACAGTTCCAAAATTGAAAAAATGTTTAAAAAATTTTAAAAATACCAATTTTATCTGAGTTTTTTACTTATATCATGGAACCTATTGATTTTGGAAGAATATTGAACAGGAAAAAAGTGTTAGAATTGAATTTTGCACAATATACTTGTAAGTTAAAAATGTTTAAAATTATTACCGATGTTGCAAAATAGCAATAATTGAAGAAAGAAAAAAGTTTTTTGGATAATTTTTTAAAAATATTTTAATTGCTCCGAGGGCATTCTAATTTTGGTAAAAAAAACTTTTTAGAGTATAATTAAACAACACACCAAATTTCATTAAAATCGGTTCTATAGTTTTCGCAAATTTTTTTTTTTTAATTGTTCGAATTTTCAAAATGTTGCACAGCCTCAAATAAAGCATCTAGATACATGAACATTTTTTCACACAGATAAGACCGCTCTACCTTTCAAATGGTTTTTGAAAAATTGAAATCGGTTGATTAGGACAGCCACAGTAAATTTTTAAATTTAACACTCTTTTTTATTTTTAAACAATTACATTACATTTATCAATTTGCAATTTAGATTTTTTCAAAAATTATAATTTTAAAGTACTGATGGGAAGACGCTTCTTAAAAAAAAGTTAAATTCCGTTTATTGGCTTTCGAGATATAAACGGTCAAAGGTCATTTACCGTTAATTTATAAACAATTTAGCAATAATCTTTGATCCAGTAGCTTTGTTTTTCAGAGTTCGAAGCTGGAAAAAATTTTCATATCCATAAGTTATCGGCAACATAGATAAATTAGCGGAAAAGCTGTCGCGCGAAAAGTGACTCAAAACATGAAAAATGGGGGAGGGGGAGCTTTCCGAGTACTTTAAAATTATAATGGAGAATAAATTGATTTGCACGTTTTTCTTAAGACATAGTTGATAACACAGGCACATAAAAAAAGTCCAAACCCAAAACCTACATATTATTTCCGAAGGAAATCGACGCACTGAACACGATCCTAAGGTCAAAATTCATGACTTACCAATGAATTTCGGAAAAAAGTGAAATTTTTGGGTGAAAACTGGCCCAAATACGAGTCAAAACTTATTTTTTTCTAAATTTGTACAAATATATGATTTTCGTAGTATTTTGAGGAGCTGAACATGAAGCGATTAGTTTTACCCATGATCTCTATATTTCTCAGAAAATCCACTATTTGGGTGAAAACGGGCCAAAATGTGTACTACAATATATGTCAAAATTTAGGAAAAAATCAGTTTTTACCCAAATTTGGGCCATTTTCACCCAAATATTGGATTTTCTGAGAAATATCGAGGTCATGGGTAAATTTTAGTAATGGCATCGTATTCAGAGCCTCAAAATTCTACGAAAATTATACAGTGTGTCCCACCACAAATTCCATCGATGGATATCTGGGAAACCGCTCGAAAAATTTTTTTGAAATTGTGATGGTGTAATATGGGCCGTGGGGCCTACCAAGCTAAAATATGTTCAAGATCATCGTACTTCCGGTTATACCGGAAGTCGATACTAACTTTCTTATTTTAAATTTAACCCCCTGTATATTATTGCATCTAGTTGATAATATATAGCACACTTCATACTTAGAATTGATCGTTTCCGAGATATTTTGATTTTTAAGCAAAAATTCACAGATGCAAACNAAAAAATTGCTTCCCCCCTCTCACATCTACCTCAAAACAGATCTAAGAACATTAATACCATACTTTTGTAAAATGTCTGGGTCATCAACCATACTATGCATTATTTATGCAGTAACAACACAGAATGGCAATGCCTACGACTATCTAAAATATTACTTATGTATTTCAAGAAGAAATTCATGCAATATGCCAATTTCAAGATAAACACCATCAGCTTTTAAAGATAAAAGTTGTAGAAAAAGCTTTAATACATGTTCTAGCTTGTCTGATTGTATTTGATGATGGGGTCTCCAAACGATAGATGCGTACTCTAAATTTGATCTGACAATTATACTATGTATATTAGCTTCAAGATTATGTATGCGATAGGTCCCTAATGAATTTAGTAATAAAGGTGTTCATTGAATGTAAGACGACTGTCAAAAATTGCTTCAAAATCAGTAAAAGTATCCGGTGTTTGAAGAATGAAATCATTTAGCATGTTCTTCAGGCAATAAAACTTTTATACAGATTTAAATGGAGACGATTTGCATAACACCATTCAATTCGTTTCAAGTTATTAAATAGATGAACGCAGTCATTTACGGATTTATCCAACATCAATAACATCCCCTATATCATCCAATAATGAATATATAAAATAGTAGGAGTCCTAAGTTGCCCCCTTGAAGCACCCCAGAGGAGGCAACGTATTCATGTGATCTAAAGCTATTGAACGCAGCATAATATTTTCTGTCCGATAGATAAGAACTAAACAGATTAACTGATGTAGTGACAAACCAAACAAGCCACCCTGTACAGATTTTGCTAAGTTATTAGAAAAAGACTATATCTGAATGATGATGTATACCTAAGTAATTATTATGTTGTTGTAAATCCATATCCATATAGATATTTCAATACCTACCAAGTTTCATTTGAACAAATTCAACTGCTCACCAGTAAATGATCCAACCAACGATATTTTAAACCAATAAAAAGACCAATACAACGTCTGTTTTTGTACGAATCCCTGATGCTGCTATTATCATTATTGTATCTAAGCTCCCTCTATGTTATGGCTAGCTGTTGTGTGTTTTTTGCTTGTGGAATTAATTTGTACGGTTTTTGTTTAGCCCACATAAATCATATAAGGGAAGTGGCTGGCGTAGATAGTGTGGGCCTGGGCGCTGGCTACGATGGGATTAACTAGTAAGTATTTCCATTTGTTTCCCTATATTATTGATATAGGGATGATCCTCTACACTATATCGGAAAAATATGCGAATATAATGGAATATGGAGGCAAATATTGTCGATATTGATTCAATGATGTATAATACAAACATATTAGTAGGTATAAAAGCGGACTATCGACAGTTGCCAGTTCATCAAAAAATTATGTTGCCAAGAAGACATCATTTGCACTGTCTCCATTATAAAAGCAGTTTTTTTTTTGCTTTAGTGATTTGTAATTGTGGAGTACGAAAAGCAAACATTGTTACTTTAAGGAGATCTGGTAAACATTTCTTTACAAATATTTGTCGGAAACATCTACCAAAGTCGATGACATTGTCGTCAATATTTTCAACACATACCTACCATTTTGGTGGAGCTCTATTCGAAACAAAATTTCCCTTAATACAAATTTGAATAACAGTTTCACATCTTTAATAAATAAATGTAAAATTTCACCCGAGAAGAACTTCTATTTTCCAGAAATTATTAAATGTAGTAAGTACATTTTAGCCGAAATAAAATGGGTTCATGGAGCATTTTCCCAAGAAAAACCTAATTTTTTCCTTTTTTTAATTTTTGTGGACAGTGTGTCCCACAGATGGAACTGAAAACAGGGAAAACTTTTTCTCATTTTATGAAAAGAGTCACTCTTATTAAAAAATACTACTTACTTAACCGTAGCTATAAATGACAAAAAGTGTTTTAACTGAAATGTAGACATTTTGGGAAACAAGATCGCAAAGTAAGTTGTTGCATTTTCTATTTCTGAAAAATTAAGTAGGCCGTCGTCAAGAAGAAATAGTTTATTTTCCGAGTATTTTTTCACATCAGATATCAATCATCAGATTGTTTTGATAAAGTTATTCATAATTAAAATTGATGTCCATACCTACACAAGTTTGAAGATAGTCGATCTCATTTGATATTTTTTGATATGATAAATCCTAATCATTGAATTATAAAACAATAACCGATTTTCGCCAAATTTGGGACATTTAGATAAATGTTACTTCTAACGAACTAACAAGTTTTTTTTTCAATTTCTTACAAAAATGGGGCTTTACCTATACAGCATGAAAAAATTAAACGATTAAAGTAGGCCAATTGCTTCCAAATTTGGAATATGAAAATAAAAAGTTCTTAATTAAGTTTTTGGATATATTGAACGAACTTCTAGACAGAAAATATTTGTTTGTTCCTCACAAGGCCTACTTGATTTTTCAGAAATAAAAATACGTTGTAGAATATTTGTTTAACTACTTGCTTGATCTATGAAGCTATCCCTTAAAAATGACAAATTTACGAACAAAAATGTTTTGTCATCGATACCAGTGGCTAAATAAAATCAACTACTATATTTCTATTAACTTCTTAACAGGGAATACCCAGTTACAACTAAATTTTTCTAGATTTGAACAGAAGCAGAATTGTTTAGCAAGTATGACATTTTTTCCTTCTTTTCGACTGCATCATTGACATTATATTAAAAGAAGAAATAGTTGCAGTCTAGATAAAGTTGATGTAGTTTGTTCGTGATATGCATCTATAGTTGTTAATACTAGACTGCATAATGGAGAAGACTTTTTTTTGTTATGACTAAAATTTCAAGTTATTTTCTCATTATTTATGAGAAATTTATAGTTATCCTAAATTTGAAAAATAAAGACTTGGCAGTGGATTTATTTGAGTTAATGAAGCCAGTTTAATTAGTTATTTTATTGTCAATTAAACTCTTAAAATCTATCGACTTTGCATTCTCAGTAAGCAAGAACTAAATGTTGTTCTTTGCCTAGATTGAATCACTTTTCTTAACTATTACTAGTGACTCAAAGCTTAGTATGACTTTAAACATGCAGGTACTTTGTTACATAAATAAAAAAAAATTGAAGGAAAAAACTAAAATAAAAAAATTAATAATATAAGTTAAAGTGGCATACTCAATTATTATAAATGACACGCGACACAAACATTTCGTATTAAATTCACTATAATACTAAATGAAAAGAAACCGTTTTGATATTAAAATGAAACGAAACTTCAAATTACGATGAAAATTTCTGAAAAAAGTTGAAAAACTATGTAAAATGACCAAAACCAAAATAGCAACGACCAAGCATTCCAAACAACCACTCTGGTGTCTAGGAAAGTACAGTGCAACCTTTAAAAGGCAGCTAGTCCACCTTCGTTGTTCTTGTATGTTTATTTAGTTAACCAAGCATTAGTTAGCTTCTAAGAAAAGCACAAGGAACACGGTCGCACCCTTAAGCTCCTTAGTCGTGGGAGTAGTTTGAAAGTTACCCAACCGCAGTCGGTGTGTTCGGAGTTCCATATTGACTTTGCTTAACGTGAAATTTTAATAAGTTTTTCATCGCAAATTGTAATTAATGTTGTACGTCTAGCTAAAGTAAATGATTTAGTAAAAGTTATCGAACTGTCATTCCGTAAATCGAATATAAATTCAGTGCCCGAAGATTAATAAAAGCCGAAACTCCCATATTTGTTTAATATTAGGCCTATCTTTCACTTTTTCTGGTATCATCTCTTCCTACATAGATATTGATCGGTTGTTTATCACTGTAATATTAATGCAACATTCCAAATTTGTGAGGAAAAATTGTAATATGGCTTCATATCTACCTTTTATATCTACTACTGTTCCCGTAGCTTTTTCCTTTTGGATTTAGTTGTGTATATTAGACATCTCGGTATCAGTTAAGATAGACATACTTAAGAATTTTGAGGAATATAATTACTCATATAATATCTCTATCTAAAGTTACCCAACCGAGCTCCATATTACCATCATTTAAGGGCGCCGTATTCTTTAAATAGTGTTTTTCACAAAGACAAATTATTTCAAACATTTAATAATTGAATAATCTAAAGCTTATCAAATAATAGGAATGTTATGTCATGCTACCTGAGTATTTCCAAAGACGCCGCAGTAAAACGAATAAACAGGTAAAACGAATAAACAGGTGCAAAAAACGATCAATCCATCAAGGTTTTAGGTACTGAAATCTACGAAAATACTAACTTTTTTATATATAACTCGACTCGACTCCCCCCCCTCCCCCGGAAAGTTGATTACCACATACTTTATAACTCGTGAGGAGTAAGGAGTCTACCACACTTTTCCTCTGCGACTTTTCTCGATTCCTCTGCTTTTCCACTCGGAAAAGTCCAAAAACATGGCAATTTCCCGGGGTTTTGCAAAGTCAAGACCACATCTTTTATTTTTAGCT